>NC_081432.1:20300480-20600480 GCF_949786415.1 Peromyscus eremicus
GCCCTGGATTAGAAACAAAAGTGAAATGAAAAATTGTGTTTTTCCCCCCCACAGGAAATAATCTGGACTGTTTGATGGAAAAACAGAAAGTGGATGTTGGGACCCAAGCTACTACACTGTACCGGGGTGTTCCCTATTATGCTTCTGATGATGGGGGCTGCATAAGTTGCTAGTGTGGAATGTGTTGCTTTCACACAGGTGGAGGAACCCTGTCAGCAACTGCTGTGGCAATTCATGAATTCTCCTGAGGAGTTATTTTCTATAAAATATTTACTATTATTGTATGTGTGTCTGTACCATGGGTGTAGACATGTATATACTTGTGTATACATGTGTACATTGGGTGTATACATGAATGTGGAGGTCAGGGAGTTAGTTTGTTAAACCCATTGTCTCCTTACACTGGTCCATGGGTGTTGAAATGAATTCAGGTCACTGGTTTTGAGTGGCAAGAACATTTACCCACAGAGACATCTCACCATCCCACAGGTTTTCTTAAAAATATTTAACTCTGAAAAAAAATTCACATTCCTGGCTTACTAAGAAGCAGAGGTACAAATATGAACTGTGTTACAAAGAATTAGATTTAAATTAGGCCTTGCACTTACCCATGATGCTAGAAATAGGGTAGGGGCAAAACTATTTGAAAATAAAAACTATAAAATTTTCAAAAAACAGCACATCTTATCCCAATTCAAAAAAGAGTGGGCATGTACTTGGAAACATGGTTGATAAACAGTGAAGGCTTGTCGGGTAGAGACACACCATGAGTCTTCAGTGTTTGCTAGAATTCTTATTTTCTTCAGTCTGTGCATATGCACCTGTTGTGTATGTTATGTGTGTGCTCATGTATGTGTATGTAAATGTGGAAGCATGAGTGCCATGGTGAACATGTGTAGTCCAGAAAATAGTCCCTTGTTTGCTGCTATGCATTGATGGCTTGTTGGCCTGTGAGCTTCCACAGACATGCCTGTTTCTCCTTCCTGTCCTGACATAGGAGCACTTGGATTACACACATGGGTGGACTTATATGGGTTCTGGGCATGTGAACTCAAGTCCTCACTTTTATGGGACAAGAG
Source organism: Peromyscus eremicus (assembly GCF_949786415.1). NCBI lineage: Eukaryota > Metazoa > Chordata > Mammalia > Rodentia > Cricetidae > Peromyscus > Peromyscus eremicus. The sequence goes on from NC_081432.1 coordinate 20,301,560, forward strand.
CTTTACCCGGAACCATCTTCTGGAATCTATAAGCCTTAAAATGCTGTTTTTTCTATGTCTTGGAATATTTATTTGCATGAAGTGTAGTTGAAAGACAAAGGCAAGTTCAAACATAAAATCAATGTATAATAGAAATACATTTTTTTTAAATTTAACAATGCCTTTTGAGATCCATTAGTTATAAAAGAACTCCTTCTCCTCTAGTATCACAAAATCTGTGCAGCTATGTGGCTAGAAATATTGTTTAAAAAATCTCTTAGATTTATAATATGTCAAAAATAATACCTGTATTATTTGTTTAACTTTTACTTTAAGAATGAGTCAGTAGAAAACAAAAATGTCAATATGTTTAGTTACACATTACTCCTTATGAATTATCATGCCCCAATAGTGAATCAGTTGAGGATTTAAAGAATGATATCACTATTTTTCATGAAAGGAGGACATTTACAAAACTGTCATTGTATTGGAGTGTTCACCATGCGATCGCTTAAGGCTTTTTTCCCCATTCTGCACTGGAGAAGGGATACCACACTGAGAAAGCTAGCATTATTATAGATCACCTCTTAACAGTCCTTAATTGTCTCATAATATTAAATTTATTAATAACTTCACCAACATGCTTAGCAGTACTCAGGTAAATCCACTCAAGATTCATTCACCTGATAGTCATTTAGTTTATTTAAGACAGATCTTTTGAATTGTTGGGTTTTTTTTCTACTATTCAGCTATGTTCAAAAGTATATTTAAAAAAGCCATTTAAAATATGCTTCCAAAATTCCAACACATCAGAATACATACCAACATCTTGAGGTTTACCTACACTCTTATGTAAGTCACATTGTTTTAGGTTTGTGACATAAAATTTAATCAAATTGTATGATATTAGCATTTATTCACATTTGGGTTTAGAGAACATTATGTTTATGTTGACCATGATTTCAAAGAGAAAATTATAGCATCTGTCTATCTATCTATCTATCTATCTATCTATCTATCTATCTATCTATCTATCTATATATCATCTATCTATCCATCCACCATCTATCATCTATCTATCTATCATCTATCTTCTTATCTATAATATAGTTAATGTTATATATTATATGTAACTTATGTAAATAAATCATGTAACATTATGTAGCCACGTGATTTATATATAACAGACTCATTATATAATATATTTCTATTTTTTTGAAGATAAAGAAAAGACCTTTTTAATGTTTAGGAGAAAAACATCATACAGGTTAGGTGAAAATCTGCCAGCTACTAGAATGAGATGGAGAGAAAATTATGCCTTTCGAGTTAGACATGGAGTGGAAATCATCTTATTCAGAATGTCAAAGGCACTCCCAGGAAAGGAAGTGGGCTAGTGACTCCAGGAAAATGTCCAAAGTGCTGATTCTACTTTATTTTTAATTGTGTGTGTGTGTCTGAGTGTGTAGGTGGGTGCATATAAGTACAAGGTCACATGGAAACGAGAAGAAGCTGTCAGATCTTCTGGAGCTGTAGTTACAAGTGGTTGTAAGTTGTCTGATGTGGGTATTTGTAACCAAGTTTCAGTCCTTTGCAAGAGCACTGTGTGCTCTTAACCTCTGAGTCATCTCCCAAACCCTGATTGCATATTATATGATGTTCAAAGTTGAACAATCTAGGGGCAATCCTCTTGTGTCTTCTCAGTTGAACTTTTATTTAAAAAACTTTTTATTTTTTTTATTAAGAAATATTTTATTCATTTTTTTTTGAGACAGGGTTTCTTTGTGCAGTTTTAGTGCCTGTCCTGGATCTTGCTCTGTAGACTATGCTGGCCTTGAACTCGCAGAGATCTGCCTGGCTCTGCCTCCTGAGTGCTGGGATTAAAGGCATGCACCACCACTGCCCGGATCTTTTATTCATTTTTACATATCAACCACAGATCCCCCTTTTATTCCTTCTCCCACTTCTCCCACCCCAGTCTTCCCCTCCAGTCCACCCTACATCCCCTCCTCTGAAAAGGTACGGCCTCACATGGGGAGTCAGTAAAATCTGGTACAGAGTGGTGCAATTGGTTAGCGCACGGTACTCATACATCAGTTGAGCTTTTCAATTTATCATCACCTAAAATTTATTGTAAATTACTCATCATTGTGAAACATATCCATGCCCTTAGTACACGTTCTTCAACCCTGAAAATCCCATGGACTTGGACTCACATTCTCTTTCTTGAAGTGGATTTCTGGATTTAAAGAGAACCTTGTACCTGCAACTTTTGAAGTAAGGATTCTGAAAGCAGAATGCATCCACTTTCATTCAACAAGCAACTGGTTTCCAGTATATGGAGGCTGAGAACAAAGTCCCTAGTCTATACTTCATCAAGTCCGAAGCAAATGCTTGTGAATATAAAACAAGCCATAAAGGAAAGCAAAATCCATGAATTCAGAGCTTAAGAAGGCAATATGAAACTGAGGCATGCAAAAGTCATTTTATAGCCTGTATAGTACAGGAGAGCAGAATGTTCAGACATAGAGGACTATTACCAACAGCATGCCCCACCCCACTGTATCGTATCTCCAATTCACTTGCTTTCTGAGTTCATAATCAAATTGACTTAACTGAATTGAGGAATGTACAAACAGTGTTCTGACAGTGTCCTCTGCCCTCAACAATAATCTGATATAGAGTTCAGAATAGATATTTTGCAATTCAATTGAGTTAATAACAGAAGCAGCAAAACAAGCTTGCACATAGAACTTTATTTTGTTCATCCTCTACTGGGTATTTCTCAAGACTTTCCTGCTACCAAAAGCACATGAAATGCCAGAGGAAGTTGGAGATGAGATCATTCCTGAGTGACATTCTCATTTACTTATATGCTATGTTTTAATAGGTAATAGGGATAGGCATTCACATTTCTTTTCAATTTTATATTTCTCTCATTTATTTGATATTCATGCATTTCCTACAGATGTATGCTGATGCTTCAGGCTTAAAATAAAATGTATTGGGAAGAACTGGTTTTTGAAGAAGTTCAATAAATGTCCCTCATGGTTCAGTTGTCTCTGTAGCTTTCCCCATCATGATCTTGACCCCCCCCCCTCATATAATCCCTCTTCCCTCTCTTCTACTGGATTCCCAGAGCTTGGCCTGGTGCTTGGCTGTGGATCTCTGCATCTGCTTCCATCAGTTACTGAATGAAGGCTCTATGATGATAGTTAGGTAAGCCAGGTGGCGCATGCCGGTAGGATTTGCTGAAGGAGGCAGAGGCAGGAGGACCATGAGTTTCAGGTACGCCAGTATTTATATGAAGAGCGTGTTCAACTAATTCTCATTCTTTACACATTGGAGACAAATAATCACAAACTATGGCTTCCCACTCAAGCACTGGCATGGAAAATAGATATGTGTATATATGGGAATAACTTTAAATGTTTTGTAGCCATCAAATCAAGTTGTGTCTTAATTGGGCTATATGACCATAACAATCAGGACACATTTGAGGCATTGGACCCGACATATACTTTGATTTTCACATTTTAAACATTTTAACATTTCTTTATGATTAAAAATTAATGGTTAAAATAATTTTCTTTCAATTTTTTTTGTGTTTGCTCAGGGGCAAAGGCCCTCATGTATGCAAGGCATGTTCTCTGATTAAGTCTTTTTAATTACTTTCAAACCACACGTAACTTGTGTTTTTATTAATACTATCACAGAATTTTGATCTCACAGTTTATTGGCATAGAGATTCATGTGGTGTTTTTTTTAAATAATTTCTTTGGTCTTCTCCACATCTGTTATATATTGTTCACATTTTTTATTTTCATTTGTACTTACTGACAAGCTCTATAAATCAAGTATTTATTTTCTTCTTCAGTATATTTCGTATCCTAAGCCCTGCACTATGACACAAACTTAATATGTATTCACTGATCATATTTGATTTTAGAAACTATACTCCAGCATCAGTTAAAGAGTGTAAGACAAATTTGTTCTGTATGTTTTGGCATCTACCTTTTTTCCTTATTAACAACCACAAGTCTTCACACCGATTATTATTCTACCTTGTGTGCCTGACAAATGGTATTGTTAATGGCAAAAATTTTTAAAATATGGATATTGAATGAGTAAAATGGACTGAGGATAAAATATTTATGAGACCAATACAATGGTAATAGTGAAAATAATTGATTTTTCCTGCCGATTTCATGTACTGGAGGGAAGTTCGGAGAACGGACTTGACACAGGCCAATCATTTCTCGATCTAATTCTCAAACTCTGAACTCCCCCTCCAGTTTTGTCTGAAATAAGCTGTGTATGGAATTGAGTGTCAGTTTACTATAACTATTTTTTCACATTCTCCTTCAGGCTTTAAAAAGAAACTTTCCAATATTATTTCTTTACTGATAATTTCTACTTATAAACTCAAATGGTATCATTGACGGTAAAAGATCAGGAAGGGAATGGACATAGTTAAGGTGACAGAGGCACCAAAGGTCAAAAGGATACTAAAAAAAATCTGAGTTTAAGAATCTTCTATCACTTACATTTCATACCAGAGTGTCTCTCATTGACCCGCGGAAGGTGCTGATCCTACAGATCTGACAGAGGGGTGAAGGGCTTGTGTTGCTCCCCATAGGTCTGACAGAGAGGTGCAGGCATAGTGTTGACCCTAAACATCTGACTGACGGCTGGTGTTGATCTCCATTGATCTGATAAAGGGGTTCAGGGATAATGTTGACCCTATGCATCTGACTGAGGGGTGAAGGGCTGGGGCTGGTCACATAGATCTGAAAAAAAAGGGGTACAAGTACAAGGATAGTGTTGATACTACAGATTTGACAGGAGTGAAGGGCTGGTGCTGAGCCCATAGGTCTGACAGCATCACAATGAATTTCACACGGTATGAACTGTCTCCTCACAGATGCATTCATACAGCCTTCCCAAATCAGCAGCTGAATCCAGTTTTAAGTTTTCCATCCTTCTCAAACCAGCCCCAGTGTTCTCCACTCTGGAGGGAGCACCAGCCAGGTTCTCGGAGTCTTCAGGGTCTGTTGTACAGGACCTACTTTCTTTAGTTTAATGGCTTAAACTTTGTGCTTTGAATCGCTTAGCTGAAGATTGGCTACTAATTTTTCATGACTTACATTGCTCTTACCTAAGTAATTCCATGTGCAGTTAACAATTCGCATACTAAGTTCTTATCTTACTGGACTCTGGTTAACAGAAACACATGCACATTTCCAGGATATCTGTTGTGACGATTGATTATTGTGAATTGACTGAAACTAGAGTTAACTAAGAGATAACCTCTAGGCACACCTGTGTAGGGTTTTCTTGATCAGGTTATTTGAAGCAGGAAGAGTTACCCTAAATGTGGGTGGCACCTTCTGATGGCTGGCAGAAAAAGGAGGTACAAGGGAGAAAACACTGGATTTTGTTCGTTTGTTTATTTGCTTGTTTTTGTTTTTATTTTTGGCTGCTTGCCTTCATATCTCACTGTTGAGTTCATCTACACCATTACTGCCACTGCTGCTGGAGTCTCTGTAGTTAGTCTTTCACTTACGTCAGAACCCAGTATCTTCATGCTTTTAATGTGGATTGAGAACTAGCTGTTCTCTAGGTATCCCCCGGGCCTTGGGCACTAGAATGGGGCAACTGAAGCATCCAGCCTTATGGCCTGAGCAACTATTCTGTTCTCAGCCACTGGAGCCCACCATCGTAGAACGACACAGACCTTACCGTGTAAGCCAAACTACTAAACCCCCTTTTCATATATATTCATTTAATCAGTTAGATTCCTCTAGAGAACTATGAGCAATCATTTGTCTATCATTTGTTTTCTTTTCTTAGTTGTGTAATGACTATTGTGTTGGGAAGAAAATACAGTGCTGGGTAGACCAGATTTCCAACCAGTGCCACTATACTTTTGGAGTGGGATTTGAGGTGAAATAGGATTTTATCTTTCTGGACCTTAGTCACCTTGACTAAAATCAACACATCATTTTGTGAGTATCAAATTAGACTATCTTTGTCAAACATGAAGCATGTTCAATAAATTGTTCAGATGATGAAGACTGGGATGGAAACATGGGGATAAATTTCAACTAGTCAGAAGTAAAAGTTTTGCTTTGTTTACTTTCTTTATGGTCTATAAAATCCTGAGAGCTATTAGGTGATACAGAAAACTTATAAAATTAGCAACATCTAGAACTTTTGGTGATAGACAGAAACATTAAACATAACCTTCCACTAAAACACCCCAAGTCATTTCATATAAGCTCAGCATTTCATACTGAGTTTGATACATCACAATGAGTTACATGTTGGCTGGTTAAATTTCAAGAACTGTGATGCTACATAAGAATGTGAAGATTCATGGTGGAAAGCTTTTTATTTTAATGAGAAACTTTCCAATCAGGAACTTTCATTTAACTATAGTATGTGGACAGTTCATTCTTTACAGCAATAGTCAAGTGTGGTATTGAGTTAGCAGACACTTCCTGTGTTTGTTATCAAAATTTTGTCTTAGTATCAGGTCATTTGGGTTCCCTTCAGATGGTAGCTTGGTAGATACGTGACACTGAACAATTGACTTGACTTCACTGTGTCTCAGCTCTCTAATTTATAAAATGAGGGTAAGAATCCTTTAGAGTAGCCTTGAACAGGTGGTTCCAAATGAAGCACTCATGACATTGCTTGACATGCTGAAAAAATGCTTGCTTTTAGTTGAATTCAATATCCTTTCAAATAGTAATAGATCACTGACAATGTCAAGTTCTTACACCATTGACTACAAAAGTTCATCATAGTTTACATGGTTCCTCAAGCAATTATTGTAGTTGTACATGTTTTATACAGTGCCATGCTACTAACCGAAAGTCAGCTTGTACATTACTACCATCTCCTAGCATGATGCTGAAATAACACTGGATAGGATCAATAATTTTGCATGAAGATTTCAACAATAACAAAAATCTGTATTGTATTTAAAACAGGTATTCAGGATGAATAAGAGTGTGGAGGATAGGCTAGTCCATTAGGATTGCCTCACACAAAAGGTTATTTAATCTGCTTTCCTTGAAAGGTTCTACCTGATGCTCCATTGACTAGAATTAATCCTTTCTCATAAAGAGGATATTGATCATAATATGTTTCATTTGGTAGGAAAACAATAGGAACAAAAGCAAGCTTAATGGTGAGTTCCATCATGGAAGTAATTCTTCTAGTTGCTCTAGACACCAAAAGCGAATGTGGAATGAATACAGACAACTCTTTGTAAAGATGGTTGATGTAAACTTAATCACTAAAAGTAAGACAGTGATAAAGAAAGTGAAAAAAAGACAAACAAACAAAAACAGCTGAGATGAGTTTTTTTCCAGTACCTAGAAGTAGGTGAAGTTGATTGATAGCTAGTGTTACTCTTAGTGTAAGACTGCATCAATATAATTAAATTAAAAGTGAAGCGTTGGTTTGGATTTTCTCATCAGTTCTCAGAATCGCAAGGGAGCCTGTTAACAAAGCTGCTTCCTTGAACACAAAATGGTTCAAGGGAATTGAAAAAAATAAGACGAGAATTATGAAACTCTCGCACATTTTTGTCTTCATTATATCCCATCACTTCTCTTATCTAATGCTAGGGAGTAACAATAGACAAGTCACATTCTATAACAGAAAACTTCTGAGTGGTTCTGAACATAATCAAAGCAACTGTAAACTTGGTTAAATTTCCTCTATTCATTAAAAAAAAAACATTTAGTGAAAAGCTATGATATTCCAGAAGTTTCTGTGGGTAGAGAACAAGACAACAATTATTTAGAAGGTGTGTCCTGATACATCAGAAAGAAAATTGATTAAATTTTGAAGAAATATTTATCTACAGTGGGAAATAAAAAAAAAAACCTACCTACATGAAAGGATTATGGTAATGATGCAAAAAGAAAAAATGTGAGATGCAATATGGATAGTTTTTGAAGTGGCACATGTGTCTGAAAGGCCCCTAAAGACTCATTATTTAAGGGTTTAGTTCCAAGTGCAGCTGTGCTCAGAGGTGGGGCTTTGAGCTACAATTGGATCACGCACAATCTAATCCCAATGAATTCAACCATTTATGTTTTAATATTCTATTGGTAATTGGTGGAATATTTAAGAGCAGGTACCTAATTGGATGATGATATTCACCGGGGAGCTAGCTTCAAAAGCATATTTTGTCCCTGACTCCTTTTTTGCTCTCTGTTTCTTTGATACCTAGCAGTCAGAAGGTGAGCAGCCTTGTCACTACCCAACCCTTCTCATTCTCTACAATGTGACATTCTGCCTCTTCTTGATATCTGAAGCAATGGAGCCAACCTTGATAGGACTTCTGAAAGCACAGGTCTGAATCAACTTTCACTACTTTGAGTTTATTTCTCTTTTTCCAAAACAGAATAGCACAGTTGACTACCATGCTGGTGTTAATTGAAGGATGAAAAATGTTTTTTTTTGTTTTGATTTCTTTCAAGACAGAGTTTCTCTGTGTAGTTTTGGTGCCTGTCCTGGATCTTGCTCCATAGACCAGGCTAGCCTCAAACTCACAGAGATCTGCCTGGCTCTGCCTCTTGAGTGCTGGGATTAAAGGCGTGTGCTACCACCACCTGGCAGGATGAAAGTTTTTAAACAATATAATTTAGGAATGTCAAAAGAAGTTTCCAAGTGGTATGATGGAGAAAATACTCTTGTTTTAATGCCAACAGCCTGGGTATATTCCAAGTCAAGGAAGTTATCTTGAGAACATCACAAGCATGCAGATAATAATTGTTTTCCTGTACCCTGTGAACTTAGTACATTTCAAAGTAAATCCACTTAATTTTATACTTCATTGTATAAGAGGAAATATGTCACTGTGTCCATAATATTTTGACTGTAAGAAAAACTTTAGAGTTTTGAGGAGTAAGATACAAGAGAGGGATTAAAGTTTAACTCTCAAGGACAGATAAGAAATGACTGTGTAACTTGGGGGGGGGGGAAATGTTCTATGAGTAATGAACATTGAACTTAGCCCCCAACTTCAAAAGTAAGACAATTGAGGAGCTGAGTGATGGAGGCTCCTTAGTAACTATGCTCAGCTGCCGAGAATCTGCCCTCAAGAACCTGCCTCCTACCTAGAGTCAGTCTGAGTCTAAGGGCTGCACGATGATGGACATTGTACCTCCTACCATCTTCTCTCACTCTGGCCAGAACAACCGGAAAGGGCCATTCAGATTTTCACAACAGATCTGATTAAGCTTCATGCAACTACAGTGAAATCCTCTGCCCAATGCTTTTTCTTTTATCCCCCTCAGAGACATTGATATTAAGGCTACTATTCAATAAATCTGTATCCATGCCTTCATTGTGGGATCTCTGCCTATCTGTCAATCCATCTTAAAACATGAGGCAGAGTATCCTCATAAGCAGAACTGCCTCACACCAATGCATTCTGGTCTAGAGGTGTTATATCTTAAATTATTTTATAACTTTGAAAGCCTCCCTTGATTGTGATTATATATTACATTTCTGAAACAATATATCCACCTTCTTGGTAAATGTTATGTCTCTGGTTCTTCACTTAAACTGGCCCAAGGTTTTATTGAGGGACATAATTCTTTATCTTTCTTTGGTCCATCCATACCTAAGTCTTAGAGAAGTTCAAAACTTATAGGCTAGTCCAAGGTTCCCTAAAACAGTAGTACAATGCTATAGAAAATAACTGGACTTAATAGATTGTGCTTGTGTTTGTGTGTATTTATAACAACAATAACTATAGAAGAAGAGTATATGAATTTAAGAGGTGGGAAACACGAGAGGATTTGGAGAAGGATAAAGGGGTATAGAGATGATATAAATATATTGTGCAGGTATGAAATTCTCAAATAGAAAATAAATGGGAAAATATTTGGCTTTTCTAATAGTTTGAATTATCTCCCACATTATGTATTATTAGCTTATAAACCCTCTTGTGCTGCCTCTAAACCATGACTACTTTCTCAAGGACACTTTAGTATGAAACACAGGGGAAAGTTTTATCTTCCTTTAGATATTCTGTGTCTGTCCACCCCTTCCCATGCACTGTGATGCTCCAGGTTCAAGGCCATGGTTAATGCCCATCATGAGAAATAGATGTTAGCTATTTGCTTTCTCAACCTCCACAACAGTGGAAGTATGGGCATTTGATCTCAGAACCACTAATTGAGTTTACTCACCTAGGTCTTTGATCCTGTAGTAACTTTTGGGCCCATTCAATATATAAGCCATGGCCTATATGTGAATGTGTCCAGTTTCCCAGGGGACAGTGACTTTGATGCTACCAACTCTTCATTGCAGTGACTTTGAAGTTTAAGTGGCTACATCTGGTGCTCAGAAGCAGTGGTAGCATTACCTTCCCTGGTTACATAATCTCTCAGTCTAGCTTTCCAGCTCTTAAAGGAATTCTAAAAAGTTATTTTAAGGCAAGCATATTTCTGCCATTACTGCTCAGAGAAAGCTACTGGATAAGTTACCTAGTCTTTCTGGATTTGAAGACAGTGAACATTCAGCTATTATAGAATGGGGCCCTGGGTGTTCATAGTAAAGTTTTAAAAACATTAATCTCCAATGTGAAGTATTATGAAGGTAGAAAATAAATCTTTTTTATGATATTTGTTGGTGAGGGCCCTCAGAGGTAATTATGTTTAAGATAATATAGTATGGTATGTACAGGCAAAGTCTCCATGATAGTACACCAATGGCTTTATAACCAGAAGAGACACTAGAACACACACGTAATTTCCTCCAACACTTGAGACTTTGGTTAGCAAGATTATTAGTAGTCATGTCCCCTAGACCTAGGATCAGTGTCATGACTTCAAAAAGGCTCTTTCTGTGTAACTAGCCCAGATTGGTACTGTATTATTAGTAACAGGAAGCAAACTGAGAAAACATCTGTTTTTCAGATATTTCCTTGGAAACTATTTCTCTTTCATGCATAAATTATAACTTAGTTTAATACTTTTCTGCTTCAGTTTATCATATTACCCATTATTTACTGGACCATGGTTAATACAGATTATTAACTGGGCAGGATCTAGAATCACCCATGAGACAAACCTATGGATAGACCTATACAGGAACTCTCTTGGGTAGGTAAATTAAAGAGGAAATACCAATCCTGAAGGAAGGTGGCACTATTCCCTAGGCTTGGGTCCTAGACTTCATAAAAAGGAGGAAGCTAGCTGAACAAAACAGCTACTATTCTTTGTTTCCTGACTTGCTCACTTGTCCCACACTCCTAGCCTCCAAGACTTTGTTACTGTGATGGTCTGTACTATCAGAATGTAAACCAAACTAAATATTTTCTCTCAATTTCTTTTCCTTTTGCTATGATAAAATACACTAATAAAAGCATCTTAAACTAGAAAGTATTCATTTTATCCCACAATTTTAGATCGTGGTCCATTATGGAAAGGAAGTTGAGGCACGAGGAGCTTGAAACAGCTTGTCACATTATGCCCATAGTCAGAAAAAAACAGAGCAATGATTGAATGAATTTTAGTGCTTGGTTCATGTTCTCCACTCTTATTCAGTCTAAGGTCCCCTGCTTCGAGAATGATATCACCCACAGTGGCATCATATCTTAATGAATATAATTATGATAATCCCCAGAGGTATGCTCAGAAGCCTGTTTTCTAAATGAGTCTAGATTTTGTCAAGTTATGATAACACTAACCATTTTACTTTATTCGTCCTTAAATTTCTTTTGTTATATTATTTTATCATAGCAACAGAAAATAGTAACTAAGTTGTGAGTGTAATTATTTTCCCCATGACATTTTAGTTGAAAGCAAGGTCTTGAATGAGTAGATATAAGATTAATACTTGTGGGGTATATTAATAAATGAATGCATATTTGCATTACTGAATATCCTTTAAAGAAAAGGCATACCCCAAAATGGTGAGAATAAATCTAATATTCATGTAAACTCAAAACTACACAATAAGAAACATAAACTAGTAAAAATACGGTAGTATACAATAGATCTTCTTAAAAGTACCATGGTCACTGATGTTTTGGATACTACTTTATCTGTGTACCAGTCAGTGTCTCATAGTTTGGAACTAACATCTTATTCTAGCTCTGAGTAGAGAGGAAAAGCATCTGACCTTGCTTCTGCAAGATATTGTTTTCATATTTACCTCATAATGAAAGACATTTAATTTGATTTGTATAAAAATACATATGGCTGGTTATGAAATGGACATGCTGCAATAGTGCATCCCATGGTTGGGCTGCATGTATGAACATCAATGGCAGAAACATCCAGAGAGCAGTATCATTATTTCTTGTTTGGCATTAGCTTCAGCGATATTAGAGTAGCTAAAAAATGACTAGCCTTGATCTTAAAACAAGAACAACAACAACAACAAAAAAAAAAAACCAAGTCTGGTGAATGAACAGCATACACAAGCGGGTCCCAATAATGAGGTTCTGTTAATCAGCTTTCTTCAGGTTAACTTATTGCATAATTAATTCAGACAGGACAGATAGAAGTGTTAGCTATATTCTAGTTTTATATGGTTTGTCTCTTTCAGAAATAAAAAAAATACATTATACCATGCAGATTATTGAAATTGTTGAAAGCAGCAGAATTGATGTTTTGAAGACTTTTTAAAAAATTTTATCCCATAATACACTATAATTTGGTAAATAGTTCTTTTTTTATTTCTCATGTAATTGTTAAAACTGTGCTTGTGAGTATCACACTATTTAGCATTTGATGGAAGAAATAGTGTAAGAATAGTGATGAGGATAATATCCTAGCTTTTTTTCTAATACTCAGGATATTCTCTGGGACAGATGTGCAAATTCAGAACTGGTATTTACAGAACAATACATCCAGATGTTTCTGATATTTCAAAGACATGAAAATTGTCCCATCATTTCCACCCACTCTGATCACAATATCATTGAGAAGTTTGGGAGGATGATCTACTGGGAGCCTCTTCCAGCTGGGAGATTTATTTTTTAAAATCGCATAGCTGTACTCATTGACATTAATTGAAATATCAAACTGTTGAATAATTATAGAGACAACTACAGGAAAATTCACTGGTGTTTTAGATGTCAATAGATAAATATTTATATATTTTCCAAATCAGAGAAAATAAAATAGCACTTATATTTCTCAGAGAAATGTCTTTAAATTATCTAGTTGTGTTTATTAGAGCTGTAGAAGGCCCTTTGCTTACCACTGGAATTAGGAGGGCCTGGCAGTGCCCTCTTTTCCTTGAAGGTGATGTTTTTTATACCACTTATGAAGATGAGTCCAACAAGCTCATTTCTCTCTGGAGACTTGCTTGAGTTAGAAACATAGAAGTAGATGCTTATTTCAATTTTCTTGATAAGTTTTAGGTTTTATCAATTTAGATTCTGAATCTTGTATGTCTGTTCATCTGTCTAAGCAACTATAATGTAGGAGAAGTAAACTACTAAAACCACTATGGAAATCAGTATGCCTGTTTCTCAAAAACTAACAATAGAACTACTGTATAAACAAGTTCCACACCTGGGCATGTGTCAAGAAGCTCTGCAAAACTACTATTAAATTGATTGAATGTTTTATACTGAAGGTGTTTTACAATCAAGGAATTATAGCACATATAACAACCAAAAATACACTTCAAGTGATTACATCAGGAACAGTTGAGGTAGATGATTGATGTTGACCTGTGGCCTCAACAGAAACACACACACACACACACACACACACACACACACACACACACACACACACACCTTTGACAGCTGCAGAGATAAATCTTTTAGTAAAGCACTTTTCCTAAACACGAGGACATGAGTTTGATCTGCAGAGCCATGTTTTTGAAAAGCCAGTGTGCTCACACAAGATTATAAATGTTGATGGGGAGAAAGTGACAGACTCCTGGAGCTCACTGGTTACCACTGTAGCCTAGTTGGTGGGCTTCAGGACAATGAGAGATCCTGTTGGGCAGCTCCTGAGGAATGACACTCAAGGCTATCCTCCAGGTTTCACATACCTGTGCAAACATGTAAGGGTACATTGAACACACATTCACCTGCACAAAATGTGCACACATGTACCCCCACAAACACAAATACTTTAAGACTGCATCTCACCTCAGTCAGAGTTGCCAACATTTAGAAAATTGATGACGACATGTTACGGTGAGGGTATGGAGAAAGAGAAACACTTATTCACTGTTGGTGGGAGAGAAAACTATGGATGCCACCATGGAAAACAGTATGAATGTTTTCCAGACAAATAACAATAGAACTGCTCTATTAGCCAGACTTTGGCCTGTGATAAGGAGATCTGTGATCTATGATGGAGATGCTTGCACATTCCTGTTCATTGCTGCACTATTTGCAACAGCAGAAAATGAAACTGGCCTAGATGTCTAACAACAGATGAATAAAGAAAATCTGATACATTGAATTTTCTTCAACTCTGAAGAAAAATGAAATCATGATATTTGTAGACACATTGATGGAGGTGGAAATTATATTAAACAAAGTAACTCAAGCTAAGAGAGACGAGTTATGGGTATGTCATAGATAGAACATTGGTGAGCCCTGTTTTATGAGTGCCTTGTGAAAAACAGACCTTAACAGAAGGAGAGGGAAAAGGAGGGTGTAGAATATAAAGCATCAATGCAGAATGGGGTCTCTTTAGTTGAAGAGTGAGTCCATGGACAAGAAGGGAGCAAGGGACTGAGGGAAGTGGGTGCTGAGTCAGAGAAAACATTAACACAAGCCAGAGTAAGTATAAAAATTCTGTAATAAAAGCATCTACTATATATGCTAAATTTAAGTAAACTAATATTAATTTAAAATTAATTTATAGATAATAAGGAACATTTTCAAATTTTTCTTACAAGACATATGATCCTTCTGTTTGTTGGTAAGACGTGGTAATAATGGAAGGTATTTCAGAAAAGGAGAAAGAAATTCCAACTCAAATTTATCAATGGCAAAAAGAAGACAAATTGGACTCTTTTGCTAAGAAATGGAACTCTTTTTTCTTTCATGTGTAAATTAAACAGGGATAATAGAAATTAAGACAAAGAAATGAAGACCAATAGAAATCCTCACTTTTACATTTTACTGAGAAGAATTATCTCTCTGATATTAATCTTGTTTTGTAGTTATATTTGGTAACAAAGCAATTAAAATAGAGTGTGGCATTTGTGGAGATGAATACCAAAAGCAATTAAATCATCAAGACTTAGGTGGCATTTACATACTCAACATAAAGGAATGCGTTTGAAGTCACAAAAATTCTGTGAAAGAAAGTATTGAAATAAAATGCTGCAAATAGCAGATGTTCATTGCTTCCCACATAAACATTACAGCTTTTCCAGCTTTGCATAGAACAGCATTTAAGCTTCCCAAGGAAAAAAATCCACATAACAAACTATAGAAAGGTTGTCTGATAATATTCTTGTGGCAAAGTAGTTGATGTGAGTATCACCTTCCATCGAACCAGTGTCTAAACTATATTCAGGAATTGGGTAATGATATAGTATACAGACTTGAAAATAATAAAACCAGAAGAGTATTGTTTTTATTTTCATAATTTCACACACTTATGATTATATCTCCCATTATCCCACTTTTTTATTAACTAAATTTATTTATTTGTTTTACATCCCGACCACAATTTCCCTCCCTCTTGTCCTCCCATTCCCTCCTCCCACCTCCCCTTTGTCCAGCCCCCTAATCCTCTCCTCCTGTTTCTGTTCAGAAATGGCAAGTCTCTCATGGATATCAATAAACCATGGCATTTCAAGTTGCAGCAGGGCTAAGCACCTCCCCTTGTATTAAGGCTAGGCAAGGGAACCCAATATGTGCACTAGTTTCCCAAAAGCCAGGTAATGCATCAGGGATAGCCCCTGCTCCACCGTTAGGAGTTCCACAAGTAGACCAAGCTACACAACTGTCACATATATGTAATGGGCCTAGGTCAGTTCCATTCAGACTTGCTGGTTCTTGGTTCAGACTCTGTGAGCTCCTATGAGCCCAGGTTAGTTGATTCTGTTAGGTTTCTTGTGATATTCTTGACCCCTCTGGCTTGTACAGTCTTCCTCCCTCTCCTAGCAGGATTCCTCTAGCTCAGTCTAATGTTTGGCTGTGGATCTCTGCAATCTGTTTCCTTTGGTTACTGATGAAACCTCTCTGATGACAGTCGGGACAGGCACCAATCTATGATACGGCAGAATATCATTAGGCATCATTACTTTTGCCCTCTTATGCTCTTTACCTTCTCCCTGAACCCTTTTCTTCTCAACAAGTCTCCTTCTCCTTTCACATCTCTTTTTGTGTCCATTTTATTGAATTAGTGCTGTCTGTGTGAGTACCAGTAAGGTTATTTACTTGAGCAATAGAGATTTACCAGCAGAATGTGTACTTTTACCTCCTGAACATCTCTTGGGTCCCTGTGCCCCTTTTCTCCTAGTAATCTAAATCCTGATTATTCCATCATGCAGTCCTTCCAACAGAACAATGATATATTTAAATAGACATGATTTTGTACAAATAGTGTCATCACCAATAAAACTCAGATTAAATAAACAGACATGCAGTAAGTCTTTGTCACACAGAAAATGATAAATGTTTATGTAGACGTGGCTCATCCAAAATGCAAATAGGAGTTTATTGTGAAGAATTCTTTTCAATTTAAAATTTTTCAAAATTTATAATTTAATAACAATTTTACATATCAGTTGCATATGAACAAGCTTTCGGTAAACAGCAGAACACATTTATATTTTCTTTCTTCTGTTCAACTAGTTTTGAATATTTTTATTCTTTGTAATCGAGTCTTACCAGACAATGGAGGCTTCTACAAGGTAATTTTCTAACATTTTTAATCCAATTAGGAAGACTTTTGTAGTATTTCATAAGGCAATTGTTACCTGATAGTTTTGAAATAAAATTTCCTGAATGCTCCTGACCAACAATGTGAACAGCACAGGTGTGCATGTCTGGGCTCTTAGCTATATACGGAGTGTTACAGTGAGTGTTTCATCATGTTGATCATGTCCATTGGAAACCTGGGCCGAACTGACAGTGTTTTGTTTTTTGTTTGTTTGTTTTGATTTGATTTTTTTAAATGCCACTTTCTCCCTGGCTTCAGTCTCCCAGTTGCAAATGCCCTTTTCTATAATCAGTCACTAGAGCTGAGGAAATTACATTCTCTAACCTGTGACTTTCCCTGATCCCTCCCACAACATGCTCAAGTAAATTGCTTTAAAACAACCAAATTGTGTTTCAAATGATTGTCTTAGTTGTATCTCTTGTTCATATGAACTGAGAGTAAGAGTTTTGAAATTCTTTTTAACATTCTCTGCCACATTTTGTAAATATATACTCTTTATTTTTATGTGGACTCAATGAGATGTATATATTATGCCACCATTTCATAGGCCAAACCTAAAATTTAGAGAAGTGAAGTGATTCTCCAAATTTTCACATTGGCAGAAAAGAGAAATTGAATCTACTTTGGCCCAAAACCAAATTTTTAGGTTTTTTTACATTTTAATATGTTCAACAGTCTCTGAGTCTAGGTTGTACAGTGCCCATGGAGGCCAGAAGGGGAATTGAATTCCTTACAACTGGATGCAGGGAGTTATGAGCTGTCCGATGTGGGATTCTGTGAGCTGAATGTAGGTCCTCTTCTAGAACACTGAGACATCTCTAGAATCCTGGGATTTTAAGGTTTATTAACTGTCTTAAGCATTTTTCTCTTCTCTTTGATTCATTTGATGACCAGTACCTGTCTGTCTCTGCTAAGAAGTTAGATAAGTGATTCATTTAGTGAATGTAGGAGTTAGTAGTTATGGTGTAAAATATGAATCACAGCTTTCCATGAACATTTAAATTAAAACTGATGTTTCAAGGGTATTTTTGAAATTAGATCTGTTTTATTGATTATGAAAACAGCAAGTCATTTTTATCAACTTAAAATGGGTAGATGCAAAGACACGCTTAACTGATTTAATCCCGGTGCTCAAATTTCATATTATATTGAAAGTATATGGAGGAATAAAATTGACTTTTCTGATTTAGTGTTACTAAAATACCAGTTTAGGTGACCTTCCCTTAGAGTCCTTCCTCTTGTAGATTGAATATAGACTGTGAGTATGCTAATTTTGGGTACAGTCCTATTTCATTTCTATGAATGTCACTAGTGCATAACTTTGACCTTTTCATTGATGAGTCTTATATAATATCTAGTATGTGGACAAATCTAAACTAAAAGGAAGAAATTTTATTCTTTCTGTCGAGTAAGGCAATATGACTCTTTCCTCAGATCCTTTACCATCATGAATAGCACGATAACTTGTGGTCAATAACACATCACCTCTAGAATTATTTTGGATCTGAACATTTCTATCCCGAGAGTTGTTCCTTTTTATTATAAAATACACAAGTGCCACTATATCTCAGTTGTCCACAGTAGAGAAATGGGCTCCTCACATGGCTTTGGGGTACAGAAAGCTATTATCAGGTTTGGGGGATACATAACCTGTGATTTTCACTCAATGAGAAAATCAGCTAAGGATGCGTTTCTCAGAATGTATACTAGTTTTCAAACTCTGCATGATTATATTCTAGACAGGGTAATTTAAGCATTTTTCTCTTCTCTTTGATTCATATGTAAGTCAGCCTGGAAAGCAGATAAACCTTTTGTCAGTTTCTGAGAATCACTTTGGAAGTACTATCTGCAAGAAGGGAGCATTCCTCTCTCTGTTTCTGTGGTCAAGCAGGAACAACTTGATTTAACACCCAGTTCTAAACTGAAACCTTACCTCCTCCAGTAAAGGTATGAGAAATTAATTTTCTTTTGACTAAAGTCAATCATCTAACACTGATGGCTAATGCAATTATAAACAAGTATTATAATGAGCCATGTGTGATACATAGTCTTATTAAGTCATCTCACTTGAAGATTAGTCATTACTTACCTGACAGCATGTATGGATAGGATTGTATCTGTTTAGTTATATAGAAGGGTGAGATTTCTTTCTGTGTTTGCATTCTACTACATGATTAATTGCTAGTGATGTGTCTTGCAGTCTGTTTTAATGATTATCCAATCATAAAACTCAATCATTTTTTTCTACTACCTCTGAGTTGACAGGAGATTTTAATCTTATTTTCATAACACTAGTAATATCTCTTATACATAGAGAATATTCAATGATTATTTTGAGCCTGAGACAGAAACTAATGTGAATGTATGTAATTTTGATCCATGTGTTCATTTCCTGTAGTGATATATTGTGTACTCTAATAAACTTGTCTGAGGATCAGAGGACGGAGCCAGTCACTAGATTAGACATAGAGGCCAGACAGTGGTGGCACATACCCTTAATCCTATTACTTGGGAGGCAGAGATCCATCTGGATCTCTGTGAGTTCAAGGTCACACTGGAAACAGAACCAGGCAGCTGAGGCCCACACCTTTAATTCCAGAACTAGGAAGCACACACACCTTTAATTTCAGAAAGTGACATGGCCTGGCAGAGAAGGGCATATAAGGCATGAGAAGACAGGAACTAAAACAGTTCAGCTGAGATCCTTTCTAGTGAGGATTCAGAGGCTTTCAGTCTGAAGAAACAGGATTGGCTGAGGAGTTGGAAAGGTGAGGTTGGGTGTGGCTTGCTCTGCTTTTCTGATCTGTCAGAATTCACCCCAATATCTGGCTCAGGATTTTTTATTGTAAGACCATCTAAGATTCAAACAACAATTGACTACGTTGAGACTGTAGTAAATACATAATTGCATATGAGTTTTCATTGATGTTCATACTTACTCTGATTGCCACTCCATTAAGTCTGTGCTAAGTCAAGGAAATGACCCCAGTACCACACAATCAAATGCACACACAGGCAAACAAGACCCACAGTTCATCTCAGAATCTGCCTCTGCAGTTGCTTGATGGAGGGATGCTTTGCATTATCACTGCTTTGCTCCTTCCCGTGTCTTGCCTGGCAGTTCTGCACCTGTTTTCTCTTGTCTTTGTTCAGACAGACCATTGATTCTGCCCTCCAGAGCAGGCTTTCATTTTTCTACATGGATGTCAGCCACTCTGGGATCTTGCTTGCCTCCTACTGTCAGGTCACATACCTCATGCAGCCAAGATTCCTTTTTAAAGACTAGATACTTAAAATTCTTGAGAAGTCCCCTCACATTTCCAAGGAAGACTTAGAAGTTCATTTTTATTCATAATTATTTAAGTCTAAAGTCATTAGATTGTTGAGTAGTAAAAATCACAGCTAGGGGCAGGCTTTTTACACATGCTCTTAATTCCTTGAATTGTTTTTCAGATTTTAAGGTGTGTGTGTGTGTGTGTGTGTGTGTGTGTGTGTGTGTGTGTGTGTGTGCGTGTTTGTGTGACCAATTTCCACTGAGTATATACCTTTCTAAATAGAACCTGGGCCAAATGTCCCCCTAGCATATAAGTGTTCATTTGTATTTAAAAATCCTGTCAAGTACTTCATAAACAAACTCAAGGGAAAGGAAACAAAATAACCTCTAAACACAAGTAGAAATTTAAAGCATTGATTAAAAAGAAAACTCCGTAATAGGTAGCAACTGAATAAACCCTTTTGCAGCTTCTGCTCCCTCCCCAAGAAAATGTTGGTAGATTTGGAATTTGTTATTTTTTCAACAACTGGTAGAGAGAAGCAGCTCTCAGTTTATAAAATGGACCTGAAGTATGATAGCCATGAGTGTTAGCTCTCCGAGTGGGGTTTCTCTTTAAAAAGATAATTGGTATACAATATATACATGTGTGGAAATGTCCTTGTGTAACTCAGTATCAGATACCATGAAAACAAAGGCATAATTGGTATTTTCTATATAGAAATTCTTAGAAGTATTTGTAGAAGTCTGACTTCTATCAAAATATTCTAAAGGGAACATCTTCTATGAAAATAAAATTTATTATGTAAAAATGTAGTAGTTATGTCTCCATTGGTTAAATCTAACTATGTTGGCATTTGGCTCTGTTTGGTCCTTGTATGCCAGATGGTTTTAGATTAGCAAGATCTCTGTTGTAAGTTCTGTAGAGCTGGGTCACCAACTACCATGTCTCTCCTCGATAACTTTAGTTCTTTTCATCAGTTTCTTTATCAGTCTTGGCCATTGCCATGTGTCCTGCATTCAGAGACAGATTTGAAGAAACATGCTGGGTCATCTCATTACAATCTGCAGTATTAAAAGAAAACAGAAGTTTACTTTAGGAATATGTTAGGGGAAATAAAGTGAGGTGTCCCGTCATATTGTAGCAAAACACATAGGCAGAGGTGGAGAGAAAAGAATTAAGTGGGCATTAAGAGTCTAGGAATGACTAGTCCAAAGTTAAGTTAGGCAAGGTATGGTGGCCAGGCCTATGATCCCAGCACTCCAGAGGCAGAGATGCCAGAGTAGGTCACATAGCAGAAAAACTCAGTTTTTCCCCCAATATATAAACTTTAAACTCTTTTAGTCCATTTTTCCCTCAAAGAATAACAGTGTCTATTGTGGGAGTTTGAGAGGTTGAGGTCAGGCTTTCTCCCTTAGAAGGGCTAACGGCTTTTCTTAGCTACAGGCAGTCATGTTGAAACATCCCATTGAGAATTCCCAGTACTGATTTTTCATTAGAAAATCTTAGTGTGATGACCAGGGAACAACTGGAAGGAGATAATTCTGTGAATGTTAAAGTTCTTAAGATACAGTCAGAGAATCAAATAAACAGTGTAGTTGTGCTTTTTTTTTTTAACTCTTTGCACTTTGGGGGCCTGCTACACAGCTCCCAAATAAATACACAGAGACTTATTCTTACTTATAAATTCCTGGCCTTAGCTTGGCTTGTTTTTAGCCAGCTTTTCTTAACTTTAATTATCACATCTACCTTTTGACTCTGGGCTTTTACCTTTCTCTATTCTATATAACTCTTTCCTTCTTATTCTGTGGCTGGTTGTGTGGATGGGTGGCTGGCCCCTGGTGTCCTTTTCCTTTTCTCCCTCTTCTTCTTCCTCTTTCTCTTCCTCTTCCTCCTCCTCCTCCTCCTCCTCCTCCTCCTCCTCCTCCTCCTTCTCTCTGGCTAGTAGCTCTACCTATTCCCTCCTCCCAGCTGTTGGCCAGTCAGTTCTTTATTAGACCAATCTGGTGTCTTAGGCAGGCAAAGTAACACAGCTTGGCAGAGTTAAACAAAAGCAACATAAAAAATTGCCACACATTTTTGCATCATTAAACAAATATTCCACAGCATAAACAAATGTAACACATCTCAAATTAATATTCCATAACAAGCAGTATTAAAGAAATAGTGAATGAAGTCAGGGACAGTGG
Source organism: Peromyscus eremicus (assembly GCF_949786415.1). NCBI lineage: Eukaryota > Metazoa > Chordata > Mammalia > Rodentia > Cricetidae > Peromyscus > Peromyscus eremicus. The sequence continues at coordinate 20,323,907 of NC_081432.1, forward strand.
GATAGCCTTGATAAAGATTCAAGGTTCAAGTGATTTGGATCCTGACATATAGAGCTTGGTCATGACAAAATAACAATTAACTACTTCTCTTATGCTTCCCACCCTCTTGCCCCCCCATTCATCCTATTCCCTCTTTTCCTCCCATCCTTCTCTCCCTTTCTAGTTTCTTTCTATCCATTACTGGTTTTATATATGCTAGATGCTTGGCATTCATTCTTTCACAGTCTACATCCCTACCTCAAGATTTCTTTATTAGAAAAATTGATTTCTTCAGTGGAATCTCACTGAGTATACAAAACACACTTGAGGGCAAGTCCCATGCCCAGCAGTGGATGGGCAAAACGAAATGAACTCTATGATAATCAGAGATTTTTTTGTTGTTGTTGTTGTCTTGTATTGATTTGTTCAGTAAATTTTTTTACCTCATTCATCTTTCTTGTTTATTATGGCTTCTGATTTTGTGTCTGCATTTTTTTAGTGTGTGTGTGTGTGTGTGTGTGTGTGTGTGTGTGTGTGTGTGTGTGTTTCTTGTGCTTTTTAAATTTATCTGTGTTCTAAAGAGGGAGAGAAAGAAAGTATAGAGTTGGATGGGTGTGGATGTAGGGAGGATCTGGCAGGAGATGAAGGAGGAGAAACTAAAACTATGATCAGAATACACTGTATGAAAAAAAAACTTAGTTTCAATAAAAAGGAAAATATTTTAAAAGATGTATTTGTTATGCTGCTTAGAATGCCATGAACCGAATTATTATGCAGTTATAATGAATTTTGTTTCCAGGTGCTGTGAACAAACACACTGACAAAAGAAACTTAGGGGAGAAAGTCTTCACTGGGCCGATGATCTCAGGTTAGTGCACACCTTGGGGTGAAGTCAAGGCAGCAGGAGGCTGAAGCAGCAAGTCAATCCCGCCCACGGTCAAGATCAGAGCACTGTGAGGTAATGTGTGCATCCCAACTCTTAGCTTACTCTCACCTTTCCATCCAGTTCATAATCCAACTCAAGGCGTAGTGTTGCTCATGGTTCTTTCCACCTCAGCTGAAATCCCTGGCATCATTACTATAAGCCACCCTGACTTACACAGTTTTTTATTGCGATTCCCATTTCAAGTGATTCTAGACTTATCAAGTTGACAACTAAAACCAACTATCACAGCATGATAAAACAAGCACCTAAATCAGTGCTACAGCTGGGTCTTTCTGAATATAATGGGAGCAAGTGATGGGATGAAAGAATTCACATGCTTAGCAAAAACTTACTTTTTCCTAAAGTGTGAGTATATATTAATCAGGGTAATTTTACATAATTGTTGGAGCCAGAGGAGACAGCCCAGTGAGTAAGAGCATTTGCTGTGCAAGCTTGTGGCTGGAACCCCAGTACTCAATTAAAAACAAAACAAAACACCCTGTTGCCATTACAACACATGTATTCCCAGTGCTGGGTTCAGGATGGGGAAAAAGAAGAGGAAGGTCATGGAGCACACAAAGTGTCTTGAGATAAATACATATTACAGCATTATTGATTGTGTTAAGAAGTACTTCTGACATATTTACTATTTTTAAAATTATAATTAAGAACACTTAACACACCAGAAATGTATAAGAAAATACACTTCAGATTTTAATTTAAAATCCAGAGCTAAGGGAATGATACTTGCAACTTTATATTCTAATTATTCTAAATTTATGAGCAGCATTCAAACATCTAATAAAACATAATCGGTTTATTTATAAGTTTAAGGAACTTGATTTATAGAATTTATCTTTCAAGTTTTAGTTTAGTGATCAAGCAGTTTAAATAATTTAAGGACGTTGGATATATTAAATTTATACATTTATTTTTAAATTTTAATTGAGTTAAATTAATTAAATTTCAGAATGAGGCAAACATTACTCAAAGCCTTCTAAAAGTATATATTAAAATTTCCTGGACTTAGAAATAGAATAATTCAATTTCTAAGTTAAAACATTTTATGAAAATATTATATTAACTTTTTAACTTAAAAAGTTGATTGGTGCTTTAAGATATACGTCTATTTTCTGTGATAGACAATAAATTCCTTAACATTGGGCAGCTCACATGGACCATGCAAAGCAGAGAGCTCCTCCTCCTAACTAGTCTCAAATCAAGACACATCCCTTTTAAACTCAAGCTTTTTATTAGAAATCCAACCAAAGAGGCTGAGATTGAGCTCAGTTGCAGGGTATGTACCCAGCATGGTAGGTACCTTGGTTTCCATCTCCAGCATCTCAAGACAGGGAGTAGTAGCACATCTTCTGTAACCTAGATGGAGGAATAGAAGTTTAGAATCATCCCCAGCTACATCTTGTGTTCCAGGCTTGCCTGAAGACATCTCATTGTCCACTATGTCTTCCACCTTTTGGCTCACCTTGCCTCAGTTTAGTCTTCTTTGGTCTGTCCTCATCATTGCCTAACCTATATCTCTGACCTGTATCTTTCCTTCCATGCACGTGATGCTTCGGCTACCTCTGTGGTGCTAGCAGCATTGCTTATTTGTCCTCTACAATGAGTGTGTTAACACTGGCATGTCCTATTTGGGTTCACTACATGAATCACTAAGATACTAGCAGCCTGATGACTCTATGTAGCATTTGCTTGGGAACACAGTCAGAAGTTTCAGTGAATTATTTTTTTTTCTCTCACATCGGGACAGTTTTCTTCCTGTACTGGGCAAGTTCCCTTCTTGGTTTGGTTTGTTATTTGGGTCTTTTATTCACTTATTCTACCTTATCCCTCTTTCTAGTCTTCCCCCCACCCAGTCATAGACATCTGCATATAAAGTGCTTTTCAGTGCCTCTATTTTTTTTATAAAGTGCATATTCCTGCTATGCTTTTTATATTATGCTTTTAATATATATATATATATATATATATATATATATATATATATATCATGTGATGTATGATATCTGTCCATACAAACTTAAAAACACATATCACACACACACATATTTGGCCTCCATAAATAGGGACACATACAAGTCTCACATGGCACATGCCCTGCTCTCTCTTCCCATATTAAACTTACACAGATTTTTTTTTCATTATTTCCTAAGCAATGCATTACAGGAACTACTTTATAGCATTTGTAGTTTATTATATGTTATAAGCAATATAGAATTAAGTTAAAGCAATCAGTGTGTGAAGAAGGCTACATAGATTACTACATTATATATAGTGACAAGTATATAAACTGAAAATCCGTGAATAGATATACAGAAATCTCACTTTTTCACTAAGTTCTAAGATTTAAACATTCATACTTCAGTGAGGTGTGTGTGTGTGTGTGTGTGTGTGTGTGTGTGTGTGTGTGTGTGCCCACAGATTCCAGAAGAAAGTGTTGGATCCCCTGGAGCTGAAATTTACAGTAGTTTATGAGTCACCGGCCATGGGTTCTGCGAATTAAACTCTGGTCTACTGGAAAAAACAGAAAGTGCTCTTAAGCTCTAAGCCATCTTTACAGCCCCCAGTTTTCTGTGAGTTGTTAATCTAGTAGGAGAGGGACAACTGATATGGATCCAGGAGATATCATACACATTGCTAAACATTGATGCAATCTATTTCATTAATTATTACCAAATATTTACTTTCTTGTGGCAACTGGGGCTTTGAATATAAAATATGATGCCCGAGTGAAGTTTTAGAACCCAGATAAAGCCCATATTAAAAATGAAGAGTTATAGGTGCACAGAGGTTCAGTGTTTTCAATAACATAAGAAAGAGCCAAGATTATCTAGGATTTATTTCAGATCACCTAAGCCTCCATCCAGGAACCTTTTCACAACTTTTTCTCATTATTACTGTTGCAAGGAGGGGTTTGCTTCCCAGAGGCAAAAGAAAGTTGAGCAGAAGTGTATGGGCAAGGATCAGAATTCTGACAGGTTTCCTTATCTGAAATTGCCCGCACCACTTACTGTGTGGATTACCTGTAGCATTCTTCCACAAACACATTTTTCAAAGAAGGGCTAGTGCTGTTCCAATCACATTTTCTCAATGCAGGCCAAAGCCTTGTCTTGCCTCAAATTCAATTTTTTTTTCACCTTTGCCAAACATTAAGAAATGAAAGAAGAATTTGAAGATTTCTGAAGTGAGGAGAGGGTTAATCGTACTGGCATCATTTTTTTCTGATAATTGTCAGGCACTCTCAATCAGACAGACCATCCTTAAACTTTTATGTCAAGAACAGTCTGTATCTTTTTGAGTATTCAGGGGAAGATCAGACAAACAAGAGATCATGCAAAATCAATACTTCCTTTGGCCTGTCATTTTGCTTCTGAGTGAGATACACAGGGAGGTCACCAAAACTGGCCAGAATCAATACACTCAAAAAAATTTTAATTGGGTCTTGGTTAGTTATCACCCAAAACCTTTTGTATCCAAGTCCCTTTGAAATTAAATGAATAAAATGCACGTGGTTGTGCTTTAGTAATGAGGTTTTTCTTAGAATGGCTTCTTCACACACATTTTTCCCTACTAAGTTTTTTAAAAAATGTGTTAACTTCTAATTGGGGTAGCATTTGATGTATTTAGTTATTTCTATTTTCATTTGGAAGGGAAAGAAATGAGAGCTGACAAAATATCTCAGTGGATAAAACCACTTTCTGGAAAGCTTGAGGACTTGAGTTTGATTCTTGGAGCCCATGAAGTGGGAGAGAGATCCAATTCCTGAAGAAGTTGTCTGACCTCCACACATGTGCCATGATATACACCCAACCCTGCACACACACACACACACACACACACACACACACACACACACCATGATAATAACAGTAATAATAATAGTTATATATATATATGTGTATATATATATACATATAAAGAAATGAAAGGAGAAGATGCTTTTGTTAAAGATGGCTAGTATTACGCCCTTTGTTTTATGCTTTTCTGTGTGTTACTCATTTGTATCTCATTTCCTAGTATCCAGTGCCTTTGGTCTTTACGTAAGTATAAATACATAATAAAAAGAGTTTCACAGATTTTGCTGTGTAAAGATAAGTAAGGGACTAACATATTTAAAGAATATTTGACTATGGGAGCTGGAGAGATGGCTCAATGGTTAAGACTACCTGCTGTTCTTTCAGAGGACCTGGTTTCCTTACCCAGTATCCAACAGCCAGTTCTTAAACATCTGTAACTCTGGTTCCTGGGGACTAACTGTTCTTTTCTGTCCTTTGCATGCACTGGGCTCACATGATATACATACATACACAGAAAATAAAGGTAAATATTAAAAAATATATATTTGAGTAGGATACCTTAAAGTGCTTGTACATAATATTTCAACTCATTGGGAAAAATGCTTTAGCTACTTGCCTTTATTTTTAAATATTTATCAAATTATAAATTGGTTCCCATAAATACCTGTGCAGACATGTGAATGAACACATGTTCATTTTTTTTGATACTTACACTTTAGTAGAATTGTCTGGAATATAGTACTAGGATGCTAAAACTTAAAAAGGAAATGTTGCTTTCCATAATCCAAGATGCTAGGTCAGAATACAGAAGCTATAATTCTCCTTACACTTTCTCAGAACACTCAGTGTACTTATTTTCAAAGTAAATATTGTGAGAGACTGGGTATCTATTCTTCTCTAAATTTCCAGTGGGAGACTTTCATTTTTACTTCAAACGTTATTCCCTACTCTATAGAGAAATACTCCTGGGAAGAAACCCATAAGATGCCATTGCCACCTTTTATTATAAACACAGAAGCAGTCAGGGCTTTCTGGGTGGATCTTCAGCATCCATCCCTCCAATCTCCTATGTACTGTCAATGTACACAGGAGATTTTGTACATGGAACTCTTAAACAACACTGTATCTTAAACAATTAAATCTTAAGCAATCTTGTATCATGGAAAACTTAAACAACAACAAAAACTATAAAAAAAAGGTTTTGTAGACACTTTGATGAAAGTATTATCAAATTTACTATTTCACATCTTTTAAACCATGCTTTATGGAATAGAATGGAAGAATGTGAACTGATTCTTAAATTATTTACTGAAATCACATTATTTTTTAACTCAAACTAGGGAAATAAGGTCTGACTAAATGTCATAGTTTTTGCTGAAAATTGTCAAAAGCATTTGTCTTACCAGGTTGCCCAGACATGCATTCAAATTACAATCCTCAGTCTCAGGAGTGCTGGGTTACAGCGTACATCACCACACCAGCTTGATAATCTAAAAATTAAAGTATAGAAACCATTTGAAGCATATCTCCACTCAGCGTTATTTATGCTTCTGTCTTGGACATGCTCAGAAATATCTTTCCTGCTCTATCATTTAAATTGTCTCACACCACAGCTATTCTGTGGTACATGCTCCCATTGCAGATTATAATTCCCAGGGTGAAGATCTCTCTGGCAGAGATTTCACTCCCTCTGCTAACGCTCCACATATCTTCCAGGATCTTCCAGGCCGTGGTGTTAGGTGACTCTGAGAGTAATTGAGATCCAAGCCAGCAGAACTTCAACTAACAGCTTGCTCAGAATCTTTCACATTTAATATTCAGGACCAATGAGTCTCTGGAGGAAAGAGGGTAGCACCCTTTTTACTGGGATACTGTGACTTTCATGCTTTCCATTTCCTGTTACCTTAGAGGCATGGCTAAGGGTGAAAATGTCCTTCATTTCAGAGGTAGGATGTTGTCTAGGCCCACCAAGACAGCTAGAAGTGACTAGCGTCTCGACTTGTCAGCATCCAAGCTATTTAGTACTAGATGTGTCAGGCAGAGGATGCTAATGGTGTGGTCTAGGAGAGCAATCAACAGCAAGAAATGGTGGTTTGGTTTCCTTTCTGGCTTCTATTTCCTTGTGGGCAGATATAATCTGTTCTTCCATCCTTTCCTATGGTTCTCAGGATGTTTGTTCCTAAATTCCACTTGTGAGTGCTTGAGGAAGCTGCTGAAATGTCAGTATAGATACATGGAAACACATGATTCTTCAAGATGTAGTCATAGTAGGAAATACAGGAATATCTTAGACTATCTATATGTAGAAAATGTCTTAAGCTTAGTTGAAATACAAACTCATGTGAATGAGGTACCTACTGTTTAAGTTAACCCCCTCCTCTCAAATCTCTAGGTTGAAGTTTCAGGAATTCTTGTTTAGTAGATATGAATTCAAGTCTGGGAATCTTCATTTAAATAGATAGTCATAAAGTTATTTTAAAATATACATCCAGAAACTAAGGTTTAGAGAATGATTTTTTAAAAAGTAAAGTCAACTTCTCGAGCACCAGAATATATACTCAAATAACATTTATAAGATCACGTATTTTTCCCAAACAGATATCTACTCAGACTACTTTGTGACATTTAGATATTACCCAAAATGGATCTGTTCTTCTTTTATTGGCACAAACCAAGTGTCAGTTCTACTGTGCCACCAGCTTTCTATCCTTAGAAACTCATTATGTAGAAATACTACCCTCAAAGAAATCAAAAGAATGCACCCTTAGGAAAGCTAACACAATATTGTAATTGGTGTGCCATAGCGGTGTCTTAGCTGATATGGCAAAATACAAAATAGCAAACAAACAAGGCGGGGGAGACAGTGAGAAAACACGAGAAACATACACACATGCACAAACACACACAAACACACACAACATAAAAACACAAAATGAGAAACTGTAATATACAAGCGAAAGACAAATAAGATTGTAAGATTTTAAAAAATACCCGAACAAGCATTATGAGACAAAATATCTACAAAAAAAACTTTGAGTTTGTTTTGTGTTGGTCATCTAACTGCTGGGTTCGTGGACCACCCTGAAGTGTGGCTAATATACCCAGTGTGACTCCATTGGAATTATTTTTTTTTTTGCAAGTAGTTGTCAGTTGGAGATAGCTTCTAGGTTAGGGATGGGAGATCATGTCCACATTCTCCTCTCAGTGCTGGAACTCCACATGGCTTGAACTTGTTCAGGTCCTGTGTAATCTGCCACAGTCTTTGTGAACTCATATGTGTGTCAGCCCTGTTGTGTCTGGAAGACACATGGTATCTGTCACTCTTTCTGACTCCTCTTCCTCAAAACCCCCTATACCCTGAAGGGAGAGATTATAAAGACATTTCGTTTAGAACTGAGTGTTCCGAAGTCTCTCACTCTCTGCCCATTGTCCGGTTGTGTGTCTCTGTATTAGTTCCTACTTACTATAAGATGTTTCTCTGAAGATGGTTGAGTAAGACACTTATCTGTGGGTGTAGCATAATATTATTAGGAGTCACTTTATTGCTGTGTTCTTGTTAGCAGAACAGCAGTATTTAGTTTTCCCCTAAGCCCCAGAGATTCTTAACAAAATAGTATGTCAACATTGATAATGGTCTTTAGTGTAACGCTGCCCAACACAACCAACCCTGTTTCTCATCCTCCTCTCAGGAACAGCTCACTTTAGCTAAAATGTTTCTAATTTCTCTCTAATATACGATGTACAGTCTGTGTATTTGTCTTTTCTCTGAAAATTTCGGGCACCCCATGCATGCTGTCTTACTCTAATTTTACTTTTCGTTCAAAACCTATTAAAAGTCTCAATAATTCTATGCACTCTAGGCTTTGATTGTCTATGTCCCTGACAGAATTGCCTGTGTTGGCCACGGAGCATGTAGCTGGTACAATTCAATGGTACAGTGTTTTTCTATGTAAAGGTATGTATATATTGCATATTATAGATATCTGCTCATTCATCTTATAATCAGTTTGCTTACTTGAAGAAGGCAAATGCATATTGAAGCCACTACCTCCCTGCTATACTCAGTTTTATAATTTCAGTGCCTTTTGCTGGGTAGGCAAAAAAAAAAATGGATTGCTTTGAAAACATGAGAAAGTGATTAATTAGCATATAATATAATGATTATATAAATGGGTATTTTCCCCTTACGATTAATATTTAGATAGCTTAGCTTTTTATGGAGCAAAAAAAAAAATAAAGCCTACATTTTTACTTGGATGAGACATGAATGATGATATTTCCTAAAATCAACAGCATACTCAGCGCCTTAGCAGCCCAGTTGGGGATTTATAAAGGAACTATTTGTTTCAACAGCAAATATTTTCTGCTTGAGAAGTGTTAGCACATCCTGAGGAGTAAACACACACATTGGCACGTTAGAGAGGTTTTGTCTGTTCTGTGTGTGTCACAGCTATGGGACTTGTTATGGCAGGTGCCACTTGCTTAACAAAAGCTGTTCAGTGTGGTGGGATTCCCTGTGGAAATATGGATATATACATATATCCATATGTATATACAATTCCTTTTTATTCCTGTCAGGTTATTTAATGCCATTTGGCAATGGGCTATGTCTGTCCAAATTACTTTAAGCCACACCAAACTAGACCCAAGGTTTGTTAAAAAATGCCAAGTTGGTTTAATGATAGCTCTAATGTGCAGTTACTGAGCTAAAGCAACTCCAAGGAGTTCTACAGAGACTGACATTGGGGGAGGGATGCTATACCTGAGAAATGGATCAGAGGAGAGTGACATTGTGGTGAACACTGGTGGTAACATAATAGAAAGTTAGTTTTCAATAAAAGAAATTCCTCAACATTAAGCCTGTTATGTGCAATGATGTCTATGATGTAGGAAAAACAGAGGGGAGTGAAATAATTGCTCTGTTATACAGCATTATAATAGAAATTTTTCATTTCACCAGGTTGGTGGCACACTTCTATAAACCTAGTACTGGTTGACACTAAACATGGATGAGGTAAACCTCACAAGGCACCACTCCTAGATGAAGAGCTCTAGGTGATTAATTATTTCTAAGAGAAGGAGAATTACTCTTCTCCAGTGGTGAGTCCCCAACTATATTATCCAATCCGAAGAGGTCATTCCTATACACATATGCATATGTGCAGCACTAAATGAACTCAGCAATGTGTGTGTGTGTGTGTGTGTGTGTGTGTGTGTGTGTGTGTGTGTGAATAACAATAATGAAAAAGAAGTTATGCAGTTGAGAGGAAGTAAAGGGGCCATAGAAGGAATTGGTGGGAGGAGAGGGAGGAGGTAAATGATATAAATACAATTCTCATGTATGAAATTCTCAAAATAAAATAAACATAAGAAGAATTAATTATGAATAAATAACTTCAGAAGTAGTTTGAAGGCTGTGAGCAGGATTCTTCATCAAGAAAAGGAACTAATGATAGGGTGAGGAGAGACAGAGAGAAAGAGTCTACCAGACTAGTTAGCCAAGGGGGATCACTCAAATTAACTTGCTTGTAATAACTCATTAGTCAGGAAATGTAAAGTTGGAGCAAGTCACATGTGTCCTTGTAGCTCATCCATTGATCAGGTTTCAAAGTCAGTAACAGAGCTAATCAAGTTTATCAATAACCCAGTGCTTAGTGTGAATATATTTGCATTGCCACACTGTGTTTTCACATTATCTCAGCTTACCTGCATGTAGTAATTGGCTTTTCAGTGAGTCTTGCCAAGTTTTCCCAGAGAATTGTTTGTCTCAAATTAGTTAAAGGAGTCTTTTCTTAAAAGAACAAATTTTGTGGACATTTATACACAAACATTTTAAAGTATGGGGACTATGAAAAAAATTGTTGTTTATACACAAATGGTAATTTTGTAAAAGTTTTGAAATGTTGAAAAGTAACTAAAGGTATATTATCTGAGTCAGGATATCATCAAAAAACATAACAGGATTTGGGCATGTTTATAGCTAACATTGTACTTTGAGTTACTTATGACTTACTATAACACAAGCATAAGAATCTATGTCTTTTTGTATAACAAAAGGGCACAAGGAACCAAGAAAACAATTTAGTTCAGGTTGGCATTTTATCAACAGCCAATGTCCTTATAAGTAAAACAAACAATAAGTGAATGTTTAGAATTACTTTTTCTAAGCGTTCTTTCCAGTGAATTCTTTTTGTTGTTCTTTGTTTGATTGATTTTTCAAGGCAGGGTTTCTCTGCATAACAGTCCTGGTTGTCCTGGAACTAGCTCTGTAGATCACACTGGCCTCAAACTCATCGAGATTCACCTGTCTCTGCCTCTAGAGTGCTGGGATTAAAGGCATGCACCACCATACCATGCCTTGGTTTTTTTAGTGAATTCTTGCTCAAGGATTTTAGAACAGAATGCATGCTTCCATAGTCACAGTAATATATTTATCTCTGTGTAGCTATTTAAAAAGAAGATATGGAAGTAATGGGAAAGAGGAAAGCTTTAGCAGTCTTAGCGGCAACTCTCCATGTCTGATTTGGAATTGTAGTAACAGGCAGGTCTTCCATCTCATCCTATCCACTACTCATCTAAGCCTAGACTTAGGGACTCGCCTGAACACCAACTTGAACTAAATTGTTTATTTGCTTCCTTGTATCCTTTTGTTATGTAAAAATACATAGCTGATTATACTTGTGTTATAGTAAGTCACAAGTGACTCAAAGTACAATGGCAAGTACAAATTTGTCCAATAATATTGTCATTAAAGAGTGAACACAGCCTGATTTTATTCAATGAAATACATTGTCTCATATTGGGGTTCACTTTTAGAGAAAAGGTGTATTTCTAAGAAAGTGGGTTTTGATAGGTTGTAGTTTGGGCTTACAATTGTGTCTTTTGGAATTTGTTTGGATGAGGTGTATGGTTTCCAACTCTCCTGAAGAGAAAGGGAGAAATAACAAAATGATCATCATGAGAGTGATAATGCTCTAATAGTGTCACTGTAAGCAAGGGAGTGTGTGCCAGCGTGCAGTAGACTGTTCTACTCCTGAAGGAATTAACTTGTAGGTGTAGAAAGTGTGAAACACATGAAAAGATTGGGTATGCTTCTAGCAGAAAGGGCATCCAGAGAATAGGCAGGAGCTGATACAACCTTCAAAACTGAATCAACTGAATCACTCAAGTTATGCTCAATTCTCAGTAAGAGGTTATTCAAATGAAAGACTAATGACATCCAGCAGTAAATTAGTAAATGGAGCTATTAACTGATATTGATACTTTGGCTTTACAGTCAGAACCAGTGATGATGTCACAGAGCTTCAGAGTAGATGTCACTAACATAATAGAGCCTTTTAATGATATTTTATCAACAAAGCTAATTACTAGTGATGTGGTGAAATACAATGGTAAATAAAAGGAATGACCAAAGTGTGGTTTTCAGCACATGTCTGACTACAGCATGTGTGTGCGTGTGTGTGTGTGTGTGTGTGTGTGTGTGTGTGTGTGCATATGTTCATGCATGTGTGCAGGTGATTGTGTGTACATATTAGTGTGTATGTGTGTATACATGTGTTCATATGCATGGATGCACATGTGAGTGTGTGCACGCATGTGTGTACATGTGTGCCTATATTTGTACATATGTACTGGATATGCATGCATGTGTGACTGTTATAGGTATTCTAAGACCCTGAATCCTGCCTTACCTGTCAGTTCATAACTGAACTGTTTTAAGCCCAGTCTTGGTTTCAGAGCTGTTCTCAGGTCACTTAATTATTGTGATATTACTTCTTGTATTCAGAGCTTTGAACCAACAAATAGTCAACTCTTCCAAAATTTCCTTTAAAATTTCCTACAGACTATGAGAACATGGAGTCACATAAATAAAATATTTTGCTTATTTTCATAGTTTTAAGGGTAGGAGTTGTATACAGACATTGTGAGCCTTTTTCTCAATGCTTGATTTTAACAAGATCCAGCCATTTTGTAGAAGCCTTCCTTAACTAGTTCAGTGAAATTAAACACAGTCCGAAAAAACTACATATTTAATTTGTACTTTTATTTAATACACAAAATTTATTATACCATAATATTTGCAAAACCAGAATAAGAATGTAAAGTTTGTGCAAAATGTTTTATTTCAGAATTATTCATTTGGCTTTTCATTATATAGTAGAGCAAAATTACATGTCCGTAGTGTGGGGTCAGGGATAAAAATGAACGAAATGTGTTATGTAGAACTTAAGTTTGAATTCTTGAAGACATTTTCATTTTTCTTCCCCATTTAGAACTAGATCATACTTGGATTTTTATATGAAAATGTGAAGATTTATCATTAATGTTGTTCCAACTTCTATAGATAATAGCAACAAATGATAGAGGTTTATTTTAGGCAGAAATTATTCTCTGTGTCTCTCATTGAGTTTCCAGACAGACTTTCAGCACTCTCTGTTGCTTGTGACAAGAGTTTTGGTGGGAAAGACTTCACCTTGGTAACTATATAACCTCTAGTGGATTGTTGTGCCTGTAGCAGAATTCAAGTGTTTAAAATGATGACTTTCCTTGCTGTGTATGAAAAGCCCAAGTTTAAAGCTATTTTTTTAAAACTTAAACTAGAACATGACATTTATTTATCTGACAGATAAAGTTCGAATTTCTTGTTTGCATTTTACTCATTTATTAATCAATTATTCTTCTAATTAATAATGTTTTGGTCAAAGAAAAATAACAGAAAGGTACAGACAACATAAAGACAAAAAGAAAGTGCAGGACATGGAAATACTTTAGTGAAATTATTTGTGAAAATTCTTATTATGCTAAACTTAGTTTTAAAAACTTAGTGGAAACACAGTAGAAGTACCTCACTGTTCAGGAGTGAAACCATAAGAGTTGATTCATTTCTTGAAAAATAATGAGGAAAAACAACAACAATAGCAATAACAAAAAATCCTTTCAATTTCAACCTAAAGAGGAAATAGCCAATAAATTACTGTCTGCACTTACAATGTGAATAATTCAGGCACAGTAAAGTCAATGAGTCTTTCAGTTTCCTATAGGGTTGACTTGCACTCTGAAATCTCTATGGGAATGCCTGAGGCCATCATTGATCAAAAAATGGCCATTGTGACCAATTCTAGCTTGAGAATGACACATCTTCAGAGGGTACTGCTGTCTTATTAGGGGCTCCTGCCACACTGAGCTTTGTCCTAGGAACCTCATCAGATTCTCAGTGGGGATCCAAGAAGATCCCTTGTGATGGAGATGAACGATCACTGGGGAATATGTGCGTGGGTTTCCCCATAACAAAGCATTGCTGCCAGAGAACTGGCTGTTTATTCTAGATGCCCACATTTGTTTTATGCTTAGGGGAGCGGCCTTTACCATCCACAGTGACTTGGCAATGTGAATACTGCCTTCTGTGACACTGTCTTTTCTCATAAGCTATCACTGGGCTTTTTTGTAGGCTAATATGATATTTCAGCACTATCAGTATTTCTATAGGAAATGATGCCCATTGCAAAGGAAAACAGACCTCAGATGTGATTTAATGCTTGTTTATTTTGCTCCTTCCATTTCCATCACCTTCTAGTATTGTGAATTCCATATCCTAGCATGCCAAATGCATCTGTGTCTCAGGGGTGATGGCACTATTGTCCTTTTGGCTTTGAAATGACTTTCTTTGGTTTTGCTTGCCAGACCGTACATCACGAGCCAGGTACTAGTTCAATCACTATATTTCTCTTCTGAAAAAAAAAATATTTGACAAGCTACTCAAAGCACCAACCACCCCAGCCATTTGGTGATTCTACCGCCCTGTTTATTATTTAACTTTGTCACAATCTGCAATTATTTTATTTGCACCTCTGTATGATATTCTATCTAGCACAAAAATTAAAACTCCATGAATTTAAAGACTATGTTACTGAGCTGAACCAATATGCTTGATAAGTATTTTACAAGTTATCCCATGAGATAAATATCTATATGTTTAATCCTGCCATCTGGGGAGTATTGCTGAGAATAAAAAAAAATATGTCCTAGGAGTAATTGGCCTTGCTGTTCACCTAGAGATTATCTAGTCCTAAGTATCACCTTTGGAGCTGATACTGTCACCTTGTACCTGGTAATAGGTCCAGGAATTGTTCCTGTATTGAAATCTCATGACAATGAAGGGAAGTGGAAAGAAACCTTTCCTAAAGATTTCTCAAGAGCATCAGCAGCAGAGAAATGATTTCACAGCTTGAGGGCAAGTCAATATCTCCTGTGGTGTGTAACTATTACTTCCTTGCATATATGACTTCAGCAGACTTGATAGGAGTTATTACCTTCTGTCTGAAAGGGACTCTTGCCCAAAACATCTCAGCATTCCGGGGAGGCTGCAGACCTTTAACAACCCTCTTAGTCCATTCACACACATTTTCCTCATGCCCCATCTAGGGACAGAGTACTTGAAAGCAGGTCTCTACACAATTAAACAACAGAGGTGCCAGGCTACAAATAGTTTGTTTTTGTTTCACTTACTCTTATTCTGCGCACATGAAATGATGAGAACTCAAGATTTCTGGGCTCTCCTGAGACTCAGCATCTGGATATTTCTCCATAAATAACAACATTCACAAAACATTGCCATTTTTGCATGTTTAGTAAATGGGTTTTAGAAAGCGAGGTTGCTTCAGATTTCTGTGCCTGCATTTAATTGCTTGATATATGTGTGAAATATAATTTCCTTTAAATTAAACTCCTTAGCACAGTATTGAAGCAAGAATACTTGATCTGCATTTAAGATTTTCCCTAGAGTGCTGTAAAAGGGGTTGGTGACAAATCTTTTTCTCCCTGGTGGCATTACATTTAACTAAGTGGAAGAAATCATAAAAGATTGCACAGATTATGAAGCTACTAATACAATTCTTTCTGTGAAGAATCCTGAGTTTGAGGAATATTCCTTATCCTTAGTACTCAGTTTTAGTGGATCTTGATCAACTCAGGAAGACATTTTTATTTTCCTGGGATAAACTTGTTTGAGAAATAAGGAATCTATTTTAAAAAGTTAAGCTGTGAAAGAAATATAAGTCGTGGTATTTTTTGGAAACACAATAAATAAATGCACAAAACTTTTTGCTTAGCATTCCTATCAAATTCGTATAATTTGTGTACATATCTCTGTATTTCTCATTTTTCTTGGAACTACCTGAGTCACAGTTTTGGTCCAGACATTCCTCAGACACATAATTGGGAAAACAATGTCATAACTTTAAGCTGAAAACACAATATTGAATTAGCTAGCTGTTGCAAGGTGCACGGTAATGCTGCATAACAACCAACCCCAGAATCTTGGTGGTTTGTAAAACTCAAGAAGATTATTTCTGTGTTCAGATTCTGTATATGGACTCTAGCTGGACTCAACTGGGATGGACAGAGGTGAGTTGCTCTGGTCCTGGTTGCTTGTCTGTTTGGACTGGGTTCCAGCAGCACTGCTCTTTTCCCAGCAGCCATGGCTGGCTCCACTGCACAGCGTAGTTTTCTATTGCTAAAAGATAAAATACTTTTGTTAGGATGGAGCAGTCCTGAGAGACATCAACTCCAATTATTTGAAGCAAATATCCTCTTCATATTCAGCATTACTTGTAGGAAAAGAAATTCCATTCACTGTGGGAGTGCTAGGCTTTCCATCCAACTTCTGTTACCTTGTGTGCCTAAGTGATGAATTAGGGCATTTTAACATAACAAGCTTATACATAAAGCGACAAGTTGAATGGTTTTTTTTAACTGTAATATTCTTTGAATGTCTTCATGAGTTAGTTAAATATCGTAAATTTTGATAAATTATAATTCTGGGAGCTGTTAGCAACTATAAATTCTTGTAGTTTGGACACATTTTCCTGCTTATGCCCAAGATAAGAAATCTCCTGAAGTCAACACCAGAGCTTCCCACATTTCCTGTCTGTGTGCCTCAAGGATATTTGTGTCTCAAACCAAGCTAGCAACTGAACACCATGCTAAGTAAAGTTTTAAAGTTAAGATGGAATGAACATTATTTTCCCTAAACATTTAGAGCCTTTTCTTTTCATCATAGTATATGTATTGCTGTTTCCTTCAGGTAAAAAATACAATACAAATAGTGTCTGTCACACTTCTCCTAAACTTCACAGTTTCTGCAGTGTGAATAGCATTCTGTTTCTGGGTCAAAGTTAAATACTTCCAGTGCTTCTCTTATTGACAGAAGAAAGAGAAGACAGCATCTGCAAATGCAAATGCTTTAATCATTTACGTGAGCAGCATAATAAAAATTCAGAAGGCCTCTGGCTCCAGCACTATTTACTGTTGAGCATTCAATTTCAATTGCATGCTTCCTAACCACACTGAAAACAGCCCACGTCTGAATTTCCATTTCCATTTCCAGAGCTTGATGACTTGGAGTTACATTTTGAGTAATTTTACAGCAGGGCAAAGGAGATGTATAGTCTAGAAATACTAATAACATGGCTTGAAACTAAAGTTAAAATTTACTTAATAATTGAAAAAAAACATTCTTCAACTAGAAACAGGTGAGATATAAATAGTGCATGATGCCTGGTCTCCCTAAAGAACTGAGTATATTTTCTTGAGCACAGTGCACAAAAAAGTAAAGTATTAAATTCATTACTTTGGTTATCCATATTAAGTAAGCACTACTGCTTGTTTGAGAGCATTATGACATTGCTCAGCTTTGAATATCACAGTAATTTCATATGCTTTCTACTCTTTGTTTTAGAATTCACTAATAGAACGTAGACATCCTAAGGACTGTTCTATTCTGCTATGTAGCTTAGGAACACATGGCCAGGGCCAATGACTGTTTTAAAATTGATGGGTGTGGAGAACTTATCTCACACCCTTTATCTTTAGATTATTTGTACAAAATTTAAATGAATTTCCGATTGTTACTTTCAGGATGTAGTTATTTCAGGATGTAATTATCCAGGATATTATATTTTATTGGGAAATCAGAACACAGTTACTTCAGGGATATAGGGAGATATGAACACTTGTTTCTTTAGTCTCAAAGTCAACCACTTTAATTCTGGGGTTATAACACACACGCACACACACACACACACACACACACACACATACAAATGTGTACACGTGTGTGTGTGTGTGTGTGTGTGTGTGTGTGTGTGTGTGTGTGTGTGTGTATGTGTATGTCTATACATTCATATGAGGGCACATTATATGTGTTGCTGGTTGTTTTTGCTCTTTTGAGGGGCCCACCAGCCAGCTCCCAAATAAATACACAAGGAGACTTAGTATTTCTTAAGAATGCCTGGCCTTAGCTTGGCTTGTTGCTAGCCAGGTTTTCTTAAATTATTCCATCTGGCTTTTGCCTCTGATCTTTTACCTTTCTCTTACTTCCGTAAATCTTACTTTCACTCTTACTCTGTGGTTGGCTATGTGGCTGGTCCCTTCCTTTCTCAGTCCTCCTTCTTCTCCTCCCAGATTTCTCCTTCTGTTTATTCTCCCTTTTTGCCAGCCTCACATATCTTTTCTCCTGCCTCTCTCTTGGCTGTTCAGCTCTTTATAAAACCATTAGGTGTTTCAGACAAAGTACACAACTTTGCAGAGTTAAACAAATGCAACATAAAAGAATACAACATATCTTTTTATGATTAAACAAATGTTCTATAGCACAAACAAATAGAACGCATCTTAAAATAATATTCTACAACATACATGCTAACATTATTCCATATTATATATTCAATAATTTAATGTTTACAAAGTAATAGTTACAACGTTAATGGATACTTGATTATCTTGTGTTAAGTATAACTTAAACTGTGTTTATTTAAATTGTTTTGTTTACTAAAAGTAGCATATTAGGTATTAGAGAGAAGGCCCAGTTGTTAAAAACATCTTGCAGAGGTGGACTTAGTTTAAGCACCGACATCCATGCAGCTTACAACCATATGTAACCCCACCTTCTGGGGACCTGACTTCCTCTCCTGGCTCCCAAGGGCAATTGTACACCCATGCCACCCTACCTCCACAATAAACACATATTAAAATACATTCTAGAAATAGCTAATGATTTCCTTTGGAATTTCTTAGATGTTATCATTTTGCTTAACATTTTTCTCATCTCTGCACACAAGTTTTTTTTGCTTCTTCTACAAAACAGGATTCATTATTTGAAACATTTGTTGTGGTATTATTTCTTATATTTTTGGTTGTGAGCCTAGCCTTTAACGGCTGAGCCGTCTCTCCAGCCCGTGGTATTATTTCTTGAATGGATTCCTTCATTTCTTCAACATACTCTCAAACCTACCTACACTTTGTGGAAGTTCCCTGGCTCTTTTATATAAAAGGCATTTCTAATTGCTATAGATATCCATAATGCTATCCATCATTATTAGATAGTAAAATTAAAATACTTTGATCTACCATGCTTCTCATATTTTGTCTTCCTATATTTTATGAGAAATCTTCCTCTTTTCCCATCTTCTGTGATTAAGTTTACATATTGGTTCAGAATAGCTACTGAGGCCCAGCTACCTTTTAGGTTTTCTGCTGTAAATTTAAGTATTCCACTTCAAATATTTAAATTCTGAATTAGAAAGAAAAAAATGTACATAACCCTTTCTTAGGAGTCTAATTAAAGTCATTTTGATTCTACCTTCCAGCATGCATTAAATTAATAAAAACTTATTAAGGCATTGACAAATATGTAAAGATAAGTGTATACGTTAATTAGGCTTAGTCAAAACAATATAAAGTTCTTTGTATTTCATTGGGAGTAATTTTAAGTGTGAATTAGAATAAAAGTCCTCAAATTATTCACAATTCTCTCTATTAATTCTCTTCAAAAGTCTAGAGGCCTTGTATGTCTGGCTTGACCTTGTGACTTGCTTTGGGTGAGGCAGTAGTAATACCTGTCACACAGGTAGGCATTCCAGGAACTCACAAGATTGATCCTTGTCTTGCTTTGCAGCCCCCAGGGAAACTGTGAATGTCAGTTGAGTAAGTACAGAGAAACCCACTGGCCATACTCTAGGTGATTATGAAAACAAACTCAAGCCCTGTGTGGATGTTCATTATAGACAAATTATTGCACAGGTCACTGCTGCTGAGAAATGCTAGCCAAACAGCCACCCAAGCATTTCAAACTCAAACTGGAAATCCCTAGAATCATGAGCTTGTTAGTGATCCTTATTTTCTGTCCTTGAGTCTTAGGATGTTTTGTTACATAGCAGCAAAGACAAGCAATGACATCTGTGGATAAATTAGTTATCACAAGGGTAATAAAGTGTCAATGTAGTGTTAGGATTGCCAATTTATGTTAAGTATGTATTCAGGGGTAGCTTGTAAAACATCTTTATGTTGTTGACAGAGGACAAATTGCTTTTAGGGAAATTCTTATTTTTTTTTATCCCCAATGTAAAACCACTGTCAGAATGACACACTGTTGCATGAAAAATCCAGTCAATATGGCATCATTTTTGTACTGTCTTTAGTAAACCAATGTCTCATTAACATAAAGGACTAAATGTTAAAAGGAGTGTCACTCTGTATGTCAATAGAATGTGAAGAAGATGTTCTTTGGAGATGTTTCTCAAATTCAGTGAATGAATAAAATAGTGTTAATGGATCAAAACCTCACATTTGCTATTTCATGACTATGCAAATTCCATGTATAAAATGTAACAATGATCAGCCATTAATCTAGAGTATATCAACATTTTTTTCCTGTAGTTCCTATCATTTTACTTTCATTAGATTTGTCAAAGTTTTAAAGACAGTAATCTTAGCTAGGCATATTATAATCCCAGCACTCAGCTAGATTAAGGCAGGAGCATCTGGAGTTCAAAGATGGCCTAGGATGCTGTACTGGCTGGGTTTGTGTGTCAACTTGATACAAGCTAGAGTTGTTAGAGGAAGGAGCTTTAGTTGAGGAAATGCCTCCTTGAGATCCAGCTGTAAGGCATTTTCTTAATTAGTGATCAATAGGGGAGGGCTCAGGTCATGGTGGATGGTGCCATCCCAGGGCTGCTGGTCCTGGGTTCTGTTAGAAGGTGGACTGAGCAAGCCAGGGGAAACAAGCCAGTAAGCAGCACTCCTTCCTGACCTCTGCATCAGCTCCTGCTTCTGGGATTCTGCCCCATTTGAATTACTTTTCTGACTTCCTTCAGTAATGAACAGCAATGCTGAAGTGTAAACCAAATAAACCTTTCATTACCCAACTTGCTTTTTGGTCGTGGTGTTTTGTCAAGATAGAAACCATAACTAAGACAGATGTATAGTAAGTTGATAGATGATGATGATGATGATGATGATGGTGACAGACAGACAGATAGATAGATAGAGAGTTGAATGATAGATAGATTAATTCTAAACAATTTTTGTAATTACAGTATTGTGATTTGTATATGAGTTTTTTTTGACATTCATAACCACAAAGATAAAGGCATTTACAGAAGGTCTGATGATTTGTAACTCTAACAAATAAAATTGCCAAATCAAAAACTTTCCTCTCATGAAGAAATACTTCCTTATATCATTGCTGCAAGTGTGATTTTTTTCCTTTTTCTTTTTTAGAATGCAGTTGAACACCATTGCATTTTAGTGAGAATGTGGTGGAGCAACAAATTCTCAGAAGGATGTACTGAGCAGATCCCCAAGTTTTGCAGATCATTTTTAGACTATTAACAGGCTTTATTTTTTGCCTTCCCCCAAAAGAGTGCTGCACATAGGCCAGTGAAGAGAAAAAGCAAAATTTCCTCATCTAGGTGAAAAAAAGAGGCATAGGTATCCTTGTCTGATGGTCAGGACATTGCCATCTCCTGGGACAATTTACTTCCTTCCAAGTGCTGTAAGTTCTCTCTTGACCCACCCCTAGATTTTCCTCTTTTGTTTCTCACTCTAAAGTGAGAATGAGCAGTTCTTCACAGTCCAGTTAAATCGGCCAGCCCACTCTTTGGTATATATTTTAGCAATCTGTCAAAACATTTAATATTGGCTTAGATAGGTGAGACTTTCCAAGATGCAAATTGATTCAGGCTTACAAGGTTGATTGAAATTATTCACGGTTTTCTATGGATATGGAATGACATTGATTGCTGGATTACAATATGAGGCCAAGAATAATTTTAATTTCATTGTGTGAACTTTGTCCAATTATATTAGAGAAATTTGTTGATCTCCTATTAATTAACAATAAGATATATGAATGTTCTTTTATGTCTGTTCTTCTATTCTTGCAATACCAAGAAATTCACTTATTTTTTAAATTAAAATTTAATTGTCGTGCTAGAAACCCCATCCAACTACTGAGGGATATGGATGCAGAGATCCATGGCTAGGCCCCGGGTGGAGCTTCGAGAGTCCAAGTAGCGAGAAAGGAGAGGGTTTATATGAGCGAGAATTGTTGAGACCAAGGTTGGATAAAGCACAGGGACAAATAGCCAAATGAATGGAAACTCATGAACTATGAACCAATGGCTGAGGGGCCCCCAGCTGGATCAGGCCCTCTGAATGGGTGAGACAGTTGATTGGCTTGATCTGTTTGGGAGGCATCCAGGCAGTGGGACCGGGTCCTGTGCTCATTGCATGAGTTGGCTGTTTGAAACCTGGGGCTTATGCAGGGTCGCTTGGCTCGGCCTGGGAGGAGGAGACTGGACCTGCCTGGACTGAGTCTACCAGGTTGATCTCAGTCCGCGGGGGAGGCTTTGACCTGGAGGAGGTGGGAATGGGAGGTGGGAATGGGAGGTGGGTTGGGGCGAAGGGGAGGGGGGCGGGAGGGGGGAGAACAAGGGAATCTGTGGCTGATATGTAGAACTGAATTGTATTGTAAAATAAAATTTAAAAAAAATTTGTGTCATATCACTCCTTTCCCTCTCCTCCCTCCAGCCCTTACCGTGGCCCCTTTTTGTGCCTTGTAAAATTCCTGGCTTCTTTTTCTTAAATTCTTCTTACTTCTTCATGTAAGATATCTAATTTCAACCCCAGCCAGGAGGCATTTCCAAGGACCAGCCTTAAAGGGAACGCTCATTCTGTAACTCAATTCAGTCTTTGATTGTGTGGAGATGATCGTGTGGAGATTTGTTATTATGATGGTTTCCTCATAGTAGCCCACACCATTTTGTAAGTAATTATATTTATTAGATAGCTTACTGGTTGTTCAAATCCATTAGGAATTGAAATATGTATCTGAGAGAGGAAAGGGGAATCTATGACATAGAGCATCCTTCAAAGCTGTAGCCCAGACTCTACTCAGCTCTATAAAAATCAAGAGCATATTTTTCTTCTGAAAAGAATTAAAAACTTATAATACTTCAAAGAGCCACAACGTTCTCTTAAATTAAGGCTTAACTTTTATGTGTATTTAATGACCAAATATCTTCTCTAATTAATTTTAATTACAGAATATTGTCTGATTAAACTTGTGGTCAACCACTCTCATAATTTGCCAAATGTACATTTCTAATTGGGTTGAACAGTGTAATTAAAATCATTGACCTTAAAGATCTAGTTAGCTCTTTCTTAGTCTCTTCATGTCAAATGTATATTAACAATCATTTAAACAACTTATTCTTACCTGATGCTCACTGTAACAGAATATCACTCTGATTTTAATTGTACTTTTAACCAGGCATTTTAATGTACTTTTAAAAAGGATTTTATCATTCATTTAACAATTGTTTCATTAACATCTATCAATCTCCAAATCAGCACTATTACTCTTTCATCCAGTCAGATGTTTTTGAAACTATCAGGATTGCATATTATTAAATTAGAGTATTGAAGTCTCATGAGATTACATTTTTCCAAGTGGTGTATGTGTAGAACAGAAGCTCATAAATCACTTTTCTAGAATGAGGTGTCTCAAACTATTACAGAAATGAGCTGGTGAGACATGTATACTGTAAGTAGTAGAAATAGTTATTTTTTCATTTTAAGATAAAGGCATTGAATTGAGAGAGTAAACAGATGTCGTCTCAAGTTTGATTTGACTTGACAACATTATATTTACATAGTTATGGGAATGTAATGTTGCTATTGGGATTCAATTATAGAAAAATTAATCTTTGAAACCCTTTATTAGAGTTATTAAAAACACAGTAATTTTCATTGGAAATGATCAAAACTGGAAATGGTGAAATGAGAAGGCATTCATTGTCTACTGAGGACACAATGATTTGGGAGGTACTATGATAGATGAATGGGATAATTAACAAGATGTACTAATTGTAAAGTTTGATGTTTATATAGAGTATTATGTTTATATTTTGCACAGCATAGCGTAGTCTATATGCTGTTTTCAAGGTTCAAACCTACTCTGCAAAGAAATTTAATATTATATAATTATTGGCACTGATAGAGTATCAAAAGAAAGAGATGTCAAATATGATTTAGGTTTTTTTCTGCCTTTAATTGATGTGAGACAATAGATGATTGTTATATGTGATAAATTAAAAAATAATGTTAATATGATGTGAAGTTATATTGTGTTAATTAATGTGGAGAGATATTGGTGTGGCAGAGAATTGAAGAGTTCCTTCTGAGGAGTCACCCTGGAGGTGTGTGGTTGTAATATTTGTATAAACACTATCTGTATTTTTATACTGCTTCAGATATTATTTCATTATTATTGTATTTTTGAGACAAGGTTTTGTTATGTAACCTAGCCTGCCCTCAATCTTTTTGTGGTCCTACCTCAGTCTACCAAGTACTAAGATTGCACGTGTATGCCAACCATACACAACTCCAGCTCTTATTGTAAGGAAAAAAAAGTTAGTATTGAAATATGTTTATACCATTGTATATTTCTTCTTTTCTTTTTCCTCAATATACCCAACCTGGAAAATATTTAAATTTCTTGAACCAACTATGACACAGCATGACAGAATCTGAGGCATAAAGGAAAAGCAGAAGTAAGATGGAATTCATGGTGATCAGTATCAGCCACCAGAGAAAAGGTAGAAATAAATAACTTTTGCTATATCTCATGGAATGCAAAAAAAAAATAATTAGTAGGAGGAAGGGCAGAACATGAACAAATGGAACAGACAAACTAAGCAGGAGGTTAATAGGAAGGAATAGTTTCTTTTTTGATTCTGTGGTCAGTGAGAATGTGAAGGCTGTGGCCAGTGCCTGGAGATATGGAGACAAAGAGATGGTTTCTTTTTTGATTCTGTGGTCAGTGAGAATGTGAAGGCTGTGGCCAGTGCCTGGAGATGTGGAGAGGAAGGGATGATGGAAGTTTGAAGAAGGGCACTAAGGCCCAGGTAGGAAGAAGTCAATGGTTTGGTGTGCTGTTGGACAATAAAGTGTCTACAAATGTTGCTAATTCCCTGTGTGTTTCAAGAATATACAAGAAAGGGCTTTTAAAGATTTTATCACAAAAATGGTAAATATTTGAATAAATGGGTACTTTTAACTTATTTTAAACATCGTATAATATATATGTGCATTGAAATATGTTCAATTCATAAGTAACCATAATTGTTATATTTTATACATCAACTTAAAAATAAGTTTACTTTAAAAAACGCTTTTCCCACCAACATAAATATGCAAAATAAAATCAGTTTGTTTTTCAGTTAGACATATTATCAACAAACTTCACTGCCTCATTGGGATTCTCCCTTATGCTCAGGAAATACCATAGACTAACACAAAGTGGCTGTGATAATATTCCAAGTGGATGAAGTGATGACCCACTTCAATCATTCCTCTAGAGAGTAGTATTTTATTTAAGTACTCCCTTAATACTCTCTTCTGAATAATTATCTCTTGGCAAGCACACTTGTTCTCAAGCACCTTTTAACGTGATGCTATTTTCTGTAAAGTTACTGGGAGAGATATCTGAAGGCCTGGTAAACAGTTGATCTGCACTGTAGTTGATTTCACTGTGGCAAGGTTTCTATGGAATCATTTTTATCATTATAAAGTTATGGACAATGATAAGATAGACTGAGAAAGAAAAAATGTTGTCAATAAACTTTGATATTGTATTAATTATAAAGTACATCAATATTTAATAGAACATAAACTTTAAAAATATGTTAAAGATACAGTAATCTACAATTCCTCTCACATATATAGTTTTCAATTTCCTAGATAAGAATGAAAGGATTAAGATTAATCTTAACAATCCAAATAATACAGATGATTGTTCAAAAAGTTATCACTTCAGAAGGAATTCAATGTCAATAGTATACTAATGGTATACTAGTGGTATCCTGTTATTGCTGTAAGTTCTTCAGACATGATGTGTACCTTATACTAAGGGATAAGCTATCTTTACAGTGCATCATGACCTCATGTACTTGTCTAATAGCAAACCTACTGGGCACTGTGCACAAAAATTCAGTTCCATCATCAAAAGAATGTTAGAGAGTGATGGTCTGGACAGAAAATAGATGTAAAGTACACATTAGTTATGATGTCAGATAATGCACAATGGAGACATCAATAACACATCCGTGGGTATTGTATTTCATTCCTGTAGGTGGCACCCTTCTACCCTCCATGTGTATTTGTTCAGAAAACTGTTAGATTTGAGGGATTTAAACATTATGTTAATTTGCTTTAAAGTCTTTTGCTAGAAGTTAATATGATAACCTACACTTATGGAGCCAATTAATTTGCTAATAAAATTAGTTTTGGCAAATCAAACTCTTAGACATTAAAAAAAAACAAGTCTTATGTGAACAACATCTGTTAAAGTTTTAAAAATGGTTTCATTTAAAATGTGTAGCAAAAATCAGCTCCCCAAAGGCATAATTTGGACTCCATAGCCATTTAAATATTGGAAACAAATTAAGATACTGTATTAGTCAGTGTTCTCCAGATTTAAAGAATTTATAGAATGAATCTTTCTATATGTTTATAGAAAGGGGGTTTCTTAGAATGATTTACATGCTGTGGTCCAGCTAATCCAACAATGGGTGCATAAGAACAAAAGGTCCAAGAATCCAGTTATTCATTCCTAGAGGCTGGATGTCTCGACTGGTCTTCAGAGTATGCTGGAATTCTGAAGACACAAATTCTAAAACTTGTGAAGGGATGGACTTACTCTTGAGGTGATAGCAAGCAGGCACAGAGTAAAAGCTTCTTTCTTCCATGTCCTTATATAGGCTTCCAGCAGAAAGTATGGCCCAGATTAGTAGTTACTTTTCCAAGGCCAAAAGATTTGGATTAAAAGTGTGTCTTCCTACCTCAATAATTCAGATTAGAAGTAGGCCTTCTCACATCAAATTAAGCAAAAATCCTTTATAGGCATGCCCTCCATTTTGGGGTTTTAGTTAGTTCCAGATGTAATCAAGTTGACAATAAAGAATAGCTGTCACAGATAATGTCTGTAATATTCTTTTGAAAATCTACATAGTACTTCTTTGTACCTTCGTGTAGGCATGTGTGTGTGTGTGTGTGTGTGTGTGTGTGTGTGTGTATGTGTGGTGTGGATATGTGTATATATTGATGTGTATGCAGGAGAGTGTATGTCTGTTTAAGTTCTAACAAACAGATACCAGAAATCAACAATGGAAACAAAGATAAAATGAGGATTTGGCAATGACATACTTGTAGTGACTATTTGAGTATGCAGCTCATCAATCTGGACCATGTTGGTAAGTAAGATTTTTACAGTGCCTGGTAAAGGAACTTTCCCTCAGTTAATTTGGGATTTTCCAAATCTCTGAAGTCCAAATCATGATTTTCCTTCCCAAACTATCACAGAATCTTCTGTTCTAGAGTAGGACTTCTATGTACCTGGCAAGTAATACTTCCCTCTATATTGGCTGGAAGGATCATCCCTTCTTGCCCCCAACAGGGGGAAAAAAAGATGCATGGATGGCAAAGAGAAAGGGATGAAAGAAGAGGGAGGAGGAGGAGAAAGAGAAAGAGGAGGAGGAGGAGGAAGAAAGGGGGCAGGAGAGGAAAGTAAAGACCTGCATAAGTTTTAGATAGGTGACCCTGAGTGGAAATTTAAATGACTCTTAGCTTCTTTGACTCCTGCAATGATAAAATCTCTATCTACAATGGGAAGGCTGGCTTCTTACCATAAGGATATTAGAGAAAGGAACACAAAGAAAATGTTATATGACTTTCGACTGTGGATAAAAGGAATGTTTCTCTTGGTAGTTTCCTACAGAGCACAACCTTTAATCTAATATCCAATATCTTGTTATCTTAGTTATTAATCTCTCACATGTAATGCCACTATTTTCATACAGAAAAGTACAAGGTTATTACATCATTGAATTGTTATCCTCTGTTATGGATGAAACATTTTCAAATAATTCCAGCAGGCTAGTTAAATATGACTAAACCAACAGTGAGTATGGGTCTTGAAATTTTTCTATTTATTTATTTATTTATTTATTTATTTATTTATTTATTTATTTTTTTGTTTTTCGAGACAGGGTTTCTCTGTGTAGCTTTGCACCTTTCCTAGAACTCGCTTTGTAGACCAGGCTGGCCTTGAACTCACAGAGATCCGCCTGCCTCTGCCTCCCGAGTGCTGGGATTAAAGGCGTGTGCCACCACCACCCGGCCAACTTTTATTTTAGTGGACATTAGGATAGTTTCCCATTTAAAACCTTCATGATAAAGCTATAAACATATTTCTACGTGTTTCTGATTCTGTATGTGAATGCATCCCTGCTGTGCATATACCTATGTGAACTGTTCAGATTTTTATATCCTCCAATTACTAGATACCAAGCTATTCTCCAAAACGACTGCTTGGGTTTATATTTCCTCATTGCAACTTTGTGAGCTTTTCCCCACTCCCACAAACTCATTTTATCCTTTCATATGCAATTAATGAGAATGTCTTTCTGCCCTTCCCTAATGACTAATGTACTTGGATTACTTTTTAGTATTTGGTCACATGTTTAAATTCTTCTTTATTTATCTTTAACCTATTTGTATGGTTACAATTTTATATTATTTTTTAAAGAAATAATTTCTGGGCCTGTGCTTTATATTTTTTATGATATTCAAATATTATTTCTAATATTTGTTTTTTTAAAACAGTCCTTTATGAGAAAATTCCATCAAAATTCTAACACAATTATTCACACAACTTGGACAGACAAGGTTTTAGATTCATATGGAAACACAAAAATCCAGGATAGCTAAAAAAAATCCTGAATAATAGAAGAACTGCTGAAGGCATTACCATCTCTGATCTCAAATTTTGCTACAGAGTAATAGTAATAAAACAGCATGTATTGGCATAAAAACAAACATTCCATTCATCAGTGGAATAGAATTGAAGACTCACACATAAGTCCCCATACCTATGAACACTGGATTTGTGATAAAGAAGTTAGAAATACACACTGGAAAAAGGATAGCATCTTCACCAAATGGTGCCAGTCAAACAGGATAGCTTCATGTAGAGGAACGCAAATAGATCCATACTTATCACATTGCTCAAAACTCAAATTCAAATGGATCAAACATAAAGCCAGATATGCCAAATCTGATAGAAGACATAGAGGGGAATTATTGAACTCATTGGCACAGAAAATGACTTTTGAACAGAACACCAACAGTACAAGTGCTAAGAACAGCAATTAGTAAATGTAACCCCATGAACCTGAAAAGCTTCTGTATGCAAAGGACACCATCATTTGGACAAAACAGAGGCTATAGAGTGGGAAAAGAAGATGTTTACCAACTACACATCTGACAGAGGGCTACCATGGAAAGTATATGAAGAATCCAAAAACCTGGGTATCAATAAAACAAGCCAATTTAAGAAATGGAGTTTAGATCTAAATAGGGAGTTCTCAAAAGAGGAAACACAAATAGCTGAAAAATACTTGAATAAATGTTCAACATTCTTAGTCCTCAGGGATACGCAAATCAAAACTAAACTTACTTTGAGATTTCATGTTATTGTTGCAGATTATTTGTACACTGTACGAAAATGTATTGCTGTGATTGGTGTAATAGAAAGCTAAATGGCACATAGCTAGGCAGGAGGTATAGGTGGGACTTGAGGCAGAGAAAGAGAAACTGGGAGGAGGAATCTATGTGTGTGATTTCACCAGCAGACTCAGAGCTGTGCTAAGAAGTAACTGGGCCATGTGGTAGAATGTATATATATATATATATATATATATATATATATATATATATGTTAATTAAGTTATGAAATATAATTTGAAAAAAAAACCTAAGCTAAGGCCAAGCTTTCATGATTAATAATAAGTCTATAAGTCTCTGGGTCATTATTTGCAGACTGGTGGTCCAAAGATAGTCTGAAAAGAAAGCTTGCTACAGAGCAGCCAAAATCATTTAAAAAAAAATGGCAACACATGTTGGTGAGGATGTGGGTGAAAGGGTCATCCATTGATGTTGGGAGTACAAACTTGGAGAGTTACTGTGGAAATCAGTATGTCAGTTCCTCAGGAAGTTAGGAATAGATTTACTTCAAGATTGAGCTATACTTCTCTTGGGTATATACCAAAGTAATCTACAATCTACTACTGAGACACTTTCTTTTTTACTAAGAGATTTTCTATTCATTTTACAAACCAACCACAGATTTCCCTGTCCTCCCCCCTCCTGCTCCCCAGCACTACCCCCCAAACCACCCCCAATTCCCACTTCCTCCAAGGCAAGGTCTCGCATGGGGAGTCAGCAGAGCCTGGCACACTCTGTTGAGGCAGGTCCCAGCCTCTCCCTCCTGTACCAAGGCTGCACAAAGTGTCCCACCATAGGCACCAGGCTCCAAAAAGCCATCTCATGTACCAGGGACAGGTCCTGATTCCACTGCCTGGGGGCCCCCCAAACAGTTCAAGCCAAACAACTGTCTCACTTATCCAGAGGGTTTAGTCCAGCACCATG
The DNA here is from genome assembly GCF_949786415.1 of Peromyscus eremicus. Taxonomy (NCBI): domain Eukaryota; kingdom Metazoa; phylum Chordata; class Mammalia; order Rodentia; family Cricetidae; genus Peromyscus; species Peromyscus eremicus. The sequence goes on from NC_081432.1 coordinate 20,354,453, forward strand.
GAGGGAGGCTCCCCCAGCAGTGGTCCACAGATCATGCACCTCCACCAGTCTGGCTAGCCATCCCTGCACCCCCTTCAGTCATGGCAGAGACACTTTGCTAACCATGTTCATTAGAATATTATACAGCTATTTAAAAATGAAATCATGAGACTCACAGGTAAATTGATGGAGGTGGAAAAAAACAACCTGAATGGGGTAACCCCAGCTCCAAAAGACAAGCATGATATATATTCACTTATATGTGGATGTTTGACTCTATGTGTTTGGTAAGCAGGCTACAAATTATATAACCACAGAGGTTAGCCATAGAGTAAGGGTCCAGGAAGTAGGGATGGATCTCCCTAGGAAGGAGAACAAGAATAGATAGTAATGGTTGGACAGGGGGTAGGGGCTGGAATGGGAGGATCCAACAGGGAGGGGCAGAGGGGCCTGGAGGAAGGAATATGGGAGAAACAACTAAAACTAAGGGCCATATAGGGTTTTTATGTAAACCCTAATACAGTATAAGCTTCCTAAAATATATACATGTATGAAGGATATCTAAATGGAATCACCAAATAATGGGAAATAGAGCCCCAACTTAGACATCTCTTGTCACCAAAGGAAGCCTCCTGCTCCAGGAATGAATTACATCTAATCAAGTTGTTGGCCAAAGGGGCCCCATTGGAACCTCAAAACAACCAGGCTATTGCCTGCTCTTCACAAACTGATGGTTAGGCCCTGTTGCTGAAGACAAGTCCCACACAACTCATTGGACCTAGATCCTTCACCTTTACTGACTAGTGTTCATGGTACTGGAAGGTCCTTTGTTTGCTACCAAAGGAGAAAGGTAACCACCAACCCAGCCAAAAACCCTTCAATTTATAATGGTGACCTACTTCCAAGATTAGTTAGCAAAATAGTGTGTGCGTGTGCGTGTGCGTGTGCGTGTGTGTGTGTGTGTGTGTGTGTGTGTGTGTGTGTGTATGTGTGTGTGTGCCCTGTGCTCCAGAAGTAACAAAGCTTGAGGGAGTAACCAACCAATGTTTGTTACATTTAAGGCCCACTACATGACATAAAACCCACTCAAACCCTGCTCAGTGGCCCAGAACCTGAGACTAGATAGGCCAGGGATCTAAGGGAAAACCAAGTATTACTGTTCTGTTCAAGGAACATAGCAATAAAGTGACTTATAATGACATTCTGCTGTACTCATAGATCAGTGTCTTGCTCAGCCATCATCAGAGAAGCTTTCTCCTGAAGTACACAGCAACAAATAAAGAGATCCACCACTGGACAATGTTTGTAGAGTGAGAGACATCTGAACACTCTGCCACAGATGGGATGTCTCCATCAAATTCCTCTTGTCAGGGATCAGGGAACTCCTGCAGAAGAGAAGGCAGAAAGACTGTAAGATCCAGAGGGGATGGAGGACACCAAGGAAGCCAGGCCTTTTAAACACAGCAGGTTGGAAATAAAATGTATGAGCTCACATAGACTGTGGCAGCATGCACAGGATCTACATGGGTCAGGGTCACACGGGGTCCCAGCTCTGAGAGGGAAAGTGGATACAAGTCCCCATTCCCAAACCAAAAGTTATCTCCAATTGATAACCCCTCATAGAAGAATGTTAGTTTTCTCCAACAATCTCACTCGGTACAAAAACCACTTTTTAGGGCAGGCCACATACTCAGCTGTAGTTGGAAAACACAAAACAAACTCAAAGTTGGAGATTCATTGTCTCAAATAATGCTTTGTCAGGGTAGAGTTTTATTTACTTACTTTAATTTATTTTTTTTTTAAGTTTTTACCTAATGAAACTTTTGGGTATATATTCTAGTTCATGATTTTGTGACTTTGTGAGATTGCTGTGTGTGTCTCTGTATTTATATGTGTTTCTTGTGCTTTTGCTTTGGCACTTTTCCTTCTTCTGTTTGTTCATTTTGTCCTGTTTTACTTTGCTTGTTTACCTTTTGTCTTATTATGTTTTGCTATTACTGTTTAGACAATTGCTTTCTAAAGAAAGTAAGGGTGTGGTTTTTGGTGGGAGGAGGGCTTAGGAGGATCTAGGAGCAGTTAGGGGAGGAGAAACCATAATCAGATTTTACTGTATAAAAAAAGCCCATTTTCAATAAAAACATAGAAAATACACAATTTTCTATGTATGTGTTTTGTATTTCTTATGATATTCAAATATTAATGTTAATCTTTTGCTTATTGAAAAACTCTTTTATGAGCAAATTCTCACTTAGTATATTTCCTTATTAATGACTTTCCCCTCTCACAGCAGCTTTGGTTATCACACATGAGTGCCCAAGATCAAGCCAGTTAAAATTCCAGCATAAGAGAGGTGGGGTGCTCTCCAGGCCCCACCCCTTACCAAGGATCTAATACTAGTGGAAAGCTGCTAGGGGAGGGAAGAGCACTATTTTTTGAGGATGTTCCCACCGGTGGGTTTCCCTTGCAGTAGTGGATGGCATTACATGCATCTTCTGTTTGGACTTAATGCATTATCCAATAGGAGGAAGAGGTGGAGGAGGAGGAGGAGGAGGAGGAGGAGGAGGAGGAGGAGGAGGAAGAGGAAACGGTAAAAGGAGGAGGAGAAAAAGAAGACATGAAGTGGAGAGGAGACACACTGAATGTGAGAATTTGGAGAAAGAAAATGTGGGTTGATAGCATATTTCATTGAATTCATGTATGAAAGTCTCAAGAATCAATAAAAATCATAATAAAACATGTTTGCATCCTAAATACAGATCATTTAGATTGTTCTTTTATATTTTATTGTAAATTCATGAGTTGAGTCCTATTTCTCATTTTTTAAGATTATATATGAATGAGTTTCAGGGAAAATATATAATACATATATAATATATATATACACACATATATGTATACATATATATGCATGTGTGTGTGTGCGCGCGCGCGTGTGTGCACGCGTGCCCTGTGCTCTCAGAGGCCAGAAGATGACATTGGATCCCTTGAAACTGTGTGAACCCCATGTGGGTTATAGGACCCAAACTGGTGTCCTCTGGAAGAGCAGACAGTACTCTTAACTGTGATACATCTCTTCTGCCTTACTGTACCCTGTTTTTCAAAAGGTAAAGATACCGTAGCATCTTAAAAATAGTGTATTTTCCAACTTCTTTCTCTGCAGTATGTCTGTTGCCTTAAATCAGCTATCTGCTTGTGGGGGAAATCCTTGTAGGAATACTGATTAAATTCCAACAGCTAACCTTCCCTTCCAACAGCATCAGCTGTCTCCTTGGCTCATGCTTAGTTAGCTTTCCTGTACAGTTCTGGGCTACTGACCTAGGAACAGTACCATATGCAGTGAACTGGAGCACCCCCACCAATGAGCAATCCAGAAAATTCTCCACAAGCATGCCCACAGGCCAGTCTGATCAAGGAAATTCCTTAGTTGAGGCTTTTCTTGGATGAACCTAGGTTCTGGGGTTGGGTGGTACATTAGGGTTCTGCAGAAGCTGGGGTCAGCCCCTTTGGCCTTGTTCTTTGGAGCAACATTGTTCATATGAACAGACCCCAGAGCTTTCCAGCTACCTTCCTCTAGTGCTCTCTGAGGGAGTGGTGTTGGGTTTGAACTACCTTTACCATGCTGACTTCAAAAGGTATCTCTGTTTAAAAGCACCTGGGGAAGTCCTGTGAGTGCATCAAGAGGCTCCATCATTCTCTCTGGGTACAGCTGAGCATCATGCACAGTGATGCTCTTGGTATATGGGGCATGACTGACAGTTTTATGTTCAGATCTTTATGGGTCTGGAAGTCCTATAGATAAATAATTCTATTAGCTGCCAAAGCTCCCTTGGCAATCATTAGGTGTAGTTCTGTGAGTCTCTGCAGGTTCCCTCACAACCTCATCAGAAAGTAGTTAGGGGTAATTCAAGCATAATTCTGATTGACTTTTCTGTTGTTTGATTTGTTTTATCCTTCTATTCTCTCCCCCATCACTTTCTTGTCTTCTATAATTTTCTATTATGAGAACATGACCCAGGATGCAAAACACATCTGTTGAAACAATGGAATGAAAGTACTTTTCTCAGACAAATTTTTATTATAATAAAAAATACTGAAGAAAATAATTACAAAATCAATTTCCCACAAATAACAACAGTCTTAAACTAAAATAGAAACAAAAACCTCACTTTGTAGACATAGGCAGTTTATGATGTTTTTACACAACTTATTTGCAGGTTAAATTAATTTTCTAGAACATGGCTCATTAACATTTTTAGTGTTTGCCATATTTTAAAATAATATTGTTGTGTACCATTGGATTAAAATTAATAGTGCATTAAAATGATCTCACCTTAAATCAGGGACAGAGTTCTGTAACCACAGTTTGCAATTCCCTAATGACTTTTTTCCCTTTGCTATGAAAAGAAAAAGATTCTATATTAAAATGATGTATGAGGGTGGATGGAAATTTATGATCTTAAGTTGCTGCAAATCATTCGTATTGATCTGTTTTGTTTCCATTCTACTGAAGCTAATGGAAATCATTTGTCACCTGGCTTGTCCCAGCTGATTTGAGAAAAGAAAAAAAATAAGAAAAAACAAAACCCCACAGGTCCATTTATCAGACTTGCTGAAGGTCTGGTACAAGTGTGCTTATGTCTGCAATCCCCAAGATGCATTCAATTTCCAGAGTAGTAGTGAATATTAGTATGTAGTGTTCATAGCCTTAAATAAATAAATGAAATACTATGTGAAAAAATGTATAATAGAATGTGTAATATAGTATAATAAAATGGTAAATAGGGTACTTATTTTGGCTAGTCAAATATGCTATGAATAAATAATATTTAATAGTTTTTGTGCTATAAAAGCTAAAATTAAAATATAATTATGTGAATTCAACCTTGCTAGTATTATATAGCAAAAGTAAGAGTAATAACATCAGTAGAGCAAGACAAGCTGATTATCAGACACATTCCTCTGAGTTTGACTTGTCTTTTTTGGCTGTCTTTTAATTTTAATCCTGAAAATAATACTTTGTTTAAATTCACTTACATGAAATGGACACTCAAGTTGTGAATTTGTGCCTTTTCTTTTCATAAGTGGAGGGAAGGTCAGTCATTAGAAGCTAACTGTATTTGAGTAATTTTCAAATTTTCATCAACTTTTCCCTCCTGGGTTACTTACTTTTTGTATTCTAAGATTACAAGAAACTAAAAACAGTATCAGTGATAAATACAAGTTGACGCTCTGGTGGTGCCAAATAAAAATGTAAATTTCACATTCTTTATTTCATGTCATTTTGGGAACTATATAATACTTCTTTTCGCTGTATTCTAAGATGTAGAGCTGAGATTAAGTTACCAGTGTGTTGTAATGAGCTGATCCCCATTCACTTATTATTTCATTCAACACACTTTGTCCCCTCACTCCCAATTGAGTGTATTCATGGGGGATACAAATGTAGACACAGAGCATTCTGTCCAGAGCACACAGTATGCAGAAGGGAGAGATTTCTAATCATGTGTAGGAAAACAATCCAGTGTAACATAATATATGACAAAAATACATACCAGTAATATTATTTGAGTATGAAAGGGGAGAAACACTGCTTATAAGATCTGGAAACTCTCAGAGAAGAAAAGAACAAAGCAAAAGATGCTGGAGCTCATGCAGACAGGGAAAGTCAAGGGGTGCCCAGACCAGTGTGAGAAACTAAAAACTACGTGCTTAACAAGTCATTTTATGGCAGATGGTACAAGATGTCTAATATCTTTCAAATAACCCTGGAGCTCAGAAGAATATGCCAGATCTCCTGGAACTAGAGGTACAGATGGTTGTAAGCCACCATGTGAGTGCTGGGAACTCACTCTTCTAAAAGAGCAGCAAGTGCCCTTCACCAGTGAACCATCTCTTCAGCCCCTAGAGTCTTTATTTTTAATTGAGAGAAGGGGGATTCTGGAAGAGCAGAAATGCCTTAAAAAATCAAAAGGATTACATATTTAAATATTTTGCAAATAATCAAGAAAACATAAGTACAGATAAAAAGAACAAATCTATTCATTTTCTGACTAACAATCTAGAAATACTTTTCGACAAGTGCCCAGTACACTGAAGTTTGTACCCAACATTAAACAACAGTTTATATTTTGTTATTGTAATTGGGAATCACATTATAATTTCTCTTTGTGACCTGTGTCTACAAGTGATGGTGCACTTCTAAGTTTAATGATAAGGAATAATGTCTTTAACACTGTTTTATATTAAGTTTAGAATGGATTTTGTTAAAATGCTAAAAGAGTAGGAGTTGTGGTACCAAGGAAGATATTGAGATATCTCAAACTAATGGCAAACAAAGAGGTGAAATTACACCAGCTAGATCAATGACATAGTACTAAAAATCAATAAATGGACCCGAATAAAAACACTGATGAATAAATGGGTGGGAGATTAAAAAAAGAGAGAAAGATTACGATAATAGACTGCCTCAAAGAAAAATATAAAGGCAGTGCTTACCCATTCTTGAAAAATAACTTCCACACACATCAGAGGTGTAATCAACAAAATAAAAAGTTCTTAGACTAATAGTTCATAGTTTGATATTTTGTATATGCCTTTAGAAGGAACTGTTTTTAAAACATGATGAGATATCTGAAAACACAGAATTCAGAAGTAGATTAATTTGCTTATATCATTAATGTATACTTTTGTTGAGAAATTACCCCTAGAAATACAGCCAGAGTGGTGTAGTTTCTTTTTCTTTTTCTTTTTCTTTTTTGCTCTTTGGGGGCCTACCACCCAGCTCTCAAATAAATACATGGTGAGTTATTCTTACTTACAAATGCCTGGCCTTAGCTTAGCTTGTTGTTAGCCAACTTTTCTAACTTAAATTATCCTGTTCTCTTTGACTACATTTTTGCCTCTGGACTTTTTACCTTTCTTTATTCTACATGTCTTTCTTTCCTTCTTACTCTGTGGCTGGCTGTATGGCTGAGTGGCTGGCTCTCTCCTTCTCCCCCCCCCCACTCCTCCTCCTCTTGCCCTCACTACCTGTCAACTCCACCTTCCTTTCTCCTGCCTAGCTATTGGCCATTCAGCTTTATATTAGACCAATCAAGTGTTTTAGGCAGGCAAACTAACACAGCTTTACAGAGGTAAACAAATGCAACATAAAATACTGCAACACATCTTTGCATCATTAAACAAATATTCCACAGCAAAAAAATGAATGTAACACATTTAAAACTAATATTCCACAACAGGGTGAAAGATAAAACAAAAAGTACTGAAAGTGTTTGTGACAAAAGCCTCCAAATACGTAAGCAAAATGACTTGATATAGTATTACAAGCTTAGCATACTTATAGCATTTTTTACCAAGTGATTAGAAGAAACTTTTGCTAAGCAGCTAAGACATAAAGTTGAAATGTTGTTTGGCTGAAAACTGGCATAAGCAAAGGGATCAATCTCAGATTCTCAGGTTTCTATTTTGGTGGAGTGAGTGGCCTACATGATGCAAAAATCACAAAACTCCTAAAATCTCTTTCCAGAACGTTTGTGTGTGTTTATTTAGGGCTGAAAAAAAAACCTGTTAATTGTGTTGCTTGGAGAAACCAAGGGTTGAATGATTGCTGAAACTACACTCCATTTCTTCTGCTTTGGCTAGAGATTTCTAACATACCTAGATTCATTGTTTAAAGCCACACAGGTGAGTGAGGGTTCCTGTGGCACAGCTTTGTCACCTCAGCACTGATGTCACAACCACTTCCTTGTGGGTTCTTCACATGCAGTCATTTCCAACTATTTCACAACCAGATTCAGTGAAGAGATTTTGTGTGCGTGTGTGTGTGTGTGTGTGTGTGTGTGTGTGTGTGTGTGTGTGTAGAAAATGGTGTAGTTGAGAGTATCAGAGAGGTTATTTGTTTTCTTTCTCTTTTTATCCTCTTACTTATATGTAAAAACAGAAAGATTGTTTAAACCACTGACAGAATTTAGAATTCAAGTTAACTGTTCTCACTTTTCTACAAGAAAAACTCCAAAAGTTATCTTTCTACGGTTTAACATGTTTGCCCACTATACTCACTGAGTACTTATCTTTGTATCTCTAGACATCAGTAAAGCAAACATTTATTTTCTTTTTAATATATATTTTAACCTTTAGTTTTAGGACTGCATATATCATATAATTTTGCTTTATACCAGTAAGATATATCCATCCTGAAAATATTGCTTTGTTTTTAGTCTGTTTTCCCACCCAAATAAGAAACTTACAAAATAATTGAGGATTTTCACATCTAAAAGAAATAACTGAGCTATGAGGCTTGCCTGAGAGGACATGATTTTGGGGAGAAAGCTCCCAGGAAGATTATCTTGAGTTTCTCCACCAGCCACACACAAGTTCTTGTCCTCTCTCTGTGTGACTAATACCTTTCTCATTATTTATCTGTACCCAAGATCATATTCTTAAATGTTTAAGATTATAAAGTGTTCTCATTTAGAAATAATATACTATAAAGGGATATATATCTATATATATATGTACATATATATATATATCATAGATGGGTCAATAAAAACACAACTATATATGTTTATAGTAAAATCAACATATATATGTAGTGAACACTCAGCTCAAGGAATTAAATGTTAGTAGTGTTCTAGAAGCTTCCATCTTTCTTTCTTTCTTTCGTTCTTTCTTTTTTTTGACACATCATACTCCCAAGTGTAACTTCTATTCTATACTATGCATATATACTTTCATGTGCTTCTGTTTTCTACATGAAAGACTCTCATGACTGGTGAGATGATTCAATCTTTAAGGGCACTTTGTGCTCCTCCCTAGGACCAGAATTCTGTTCCCTGTACCCACGTTGGGTAGTACACAACTCCCTATCGCTCTAGCTCTTGGCGATGCATTGACTTCTCTGATCTTTGGGTAACTGCACACAGGTAGCACATTTAGACTCCCCCACATAGATAAAAGTAAATTTGATAAAAGAAGCATACACAGTTTTCCTATTTCTACTCCTTACATATGCTATTAAAAACATTTTTTGTTTGTTTGTTTTGCTACACATAGTTTTAGACTATTCATGCTACTGTTTAACAGCAGTGGAATAAGTATGTGATTCACATGTACTCATTGTCTTATTTATATTTATTGCTTTATTTCTGTTGCATACTGCTTTTATGCTGTGCTCTACATTCCAGATCTCACTATTTAGTCTTTTGTGTCTATTTGCCTGCAGATCTCTGAACATAACATAGTCCCAGAGAGAGAAGATACTTTCTTTTTCTGGTGTTTGTTTCTGGCCACTGGGTCATAGAGTGCAATGGTGAGGGCTACTATAAATGTCAGACTGTAGATTAAGCATAGTCTTTCCTAGTCCCTAAAGGCCTAGAAATGGCACTCACTGAAGCTGTGCTGAGGTGAGTTCAAACACAGTTCACACTGTACCACAACTAGACACTCTTTATGATACTGGGGTTCTGTTCCCAAGTGCCTGCTATTCTCCCAGAATGAGTATCTTTCCTAAACCTCCATCCAGCATAGTTCAGCTGTATTCACGTACATTCCTGTACTCCTGGGACAGGATAAGAAAGAAAGGCTGTGAGGGCAAAGGTTTTTTTCCCCGAGATGTTGTGAAACTGAGACTGGCCAGTGCATAGAGACTTCTGATGCTTCTCCTCACTCCTTCCCTGCTCTTTCTCCCTCCCTGGCTCCCTTCCTTCCTCTCTCCTTCCTTCCTTCCTTCCTTCCTTCTTATTCCTTCTAACCTATATATTTAATGCTACAAGATTTTCTCTAAGAATTATGTTTTATGATGTTAGAGACCCTATTTTTGGGAGAATCAATAAAGATATAAATATTGAAGGATAAAAGTTCTATCTTACTGGTGTGGAAAAGTGTGCTTAAGCTATACCACCACTGTGAGATGGCAGACAGAGAAATGCCCTATTTACAGAATGTCAGTGGCTCTACAAGCCCTCTCCTAGTTCTCTGTATCTATGCATACATATTTTAATCATTGTCCTTCAGAAGTGTTGAAAGTCTCGATTTTGTACAAACTTTCTGAGGAGGTTCAGTGTTTCATTTTGTTATCCATGAATCCTTCCAATCACATTTATGTCTCCAAATAAATTGTACGTTCTGTAGTAACATCTTTGGGCCCATGTGGCTCATTAATTTTGTTTGTCCATTTCATGATTCAGTTTAGGATGAACGCTCAAGTAAAAACAAAATCAATCCTGACTAATTGTACAGAAGTGGACAGAACCAACATGAAAGAATGTATATTCCTCATGAGAGATCCAAATAAGAGCCAACCTTGTCTCTGCACGTGAAAAATATTAGTTATGCTTTTTAAAGCTATAGTATATGATATGCCACTCAAAGTGTAGTACACGGTCCACACAAGGCAGCTTAGTAGACACGCACTAAAAAGAGTGAGTTGTCACATTTTATGTCAGTGTTAGGTAGGCAAAGATCCTGGTACATCTAAAGGCTGCTGTGAAGGAAAGTCCTTCTCCTCTCCTTTTGTTGTTTTTCCTCCTTATCCTACCTAGAATATGTATTTGAACTCTGATGACTTTGCAAACATCTTTAAATGACAAGGCAATAGTCAGAAGTACAATGTCTAATATCCTAAGTAAGGGCTAGAGAGTCAACACAGACAGAAGCAGGGTCAGTTAAGGCACAGTTCCTTCCCCAAGTCTCTATCATTCTTCTAAGAAGATGAGCCTTCTTCACTGTTACCATTGACAAGTTTATGTTACTCTTAGCTGAACTGATTTCTTGGTGCATGCGGAATGACAAGTTTATGTTACTCTTAGCTGAACTGATTTCTTGGTGCATGGGGAATGTGGCTTAGTCCACAATCAAAAGGGCAGCCGTGTAGGAATGGCTCTTCTGTTGTGTAGCTGTGAACACTGGAGTTATGTGGAATAAAGTTAGAGGTATAAGAGGTGAGGTGTGTGTCATAAATAGCTTGAGATTCAGCTATAGAAATTTTATGTCGTAATCCTATTGGACATTTTAGTGCTAACATAAATGAAATGAAGTAATCCGCTGTAATGTTGATTTAAATTTTTGTATTATAGCAATTTTCTATAATAAAATTTTATTGAGTGAAACTTGATAGCGAATAGCATCATAACCATTTTTGTTAGGATTGCAGCACCGTTATTGATTGAAGTTAACTTGACAGTTGTTTACAATGGGAGTTACTTTACCCCAAGTACTAGAGTTATCAGTTTTCATTAAGACCAATTGTTAAGTAGCCACTTGGTTATTGTTTTATAATATAAGGTTAAGAGATCAGAGATGAATAAAAGATTCCCTGTTATATAAACCCATACTCAGGAGGTGGAACATGGAATTATATGTGTATGTATGTGTGCATTTATATCTGTGTGCTTTATATAATTATATTTTTTTGTTTTGGATTCATGCATTTGTTTTAATTTCAACAAAGACAGAGAAACATGAGAAATGTATCTATCTATATTACTTAAGGTATAGTTGAAGACAGTGAAGTGTTTGTATTGACTTCACTGTAATATAGGAATTGATCCAGTACTGATAGATTATATCTAAGAAAGCCCACAGTTATATCTATTCATATAATATATTTAATATATGAATATGTTAGAACACAAAATAGCATCTTAGACATATACATATGTATGTATGAATATCTCTCTCTCTCTCTCTCTCTCTCTCTCTCTCTCTCTCTCTCTCTCTCTCTCTGTGTGTGTGTGTGTGTGTATGTGTGTGTGTGTATGAGTAATGATGGAAAAGAAACAGAGAGAAAATCTTCTCCCTGAGCTGGTCTGAGTTTTCTTCTAGTTGGGGTTTGCTCAAATTCAATGCAACCACCAAAATTTCAAAAGTACATGTTGAGGTTTTCTTCCTGCTCTCACATCTGCAGACCACCCCATTCATGGTAAGTAGTCACATTCACAAAGGTGTGAAGGGAGAAGGGTACTTGTTGAGAAGAAGAGTCTTACTGGGGTAAGTAGGGAGGGTGAGACGGGGCAAAGAGGACGAAAATTATACACATATGAACCCGCCAAAAACAAAACAAAACGAAAAACAAAATAAATAAATGAATAAATAAATGTTTAAAAAAAATCAGAAGTGCCTGCAAAGTATGAGACTGAAGGACAGTTTCTAACCATGAATGGCAAGTGGTCAAGAATGTCAAATGGCACTTCAGCTTAATTAGGATAAGATTAAGAACTGAGAATGACATGTACTGTGAAAATTATGACAACGCGGTCCATAATGTTTGGGTGCAACTACTACTTCCTTAAGGATCACTTTAGTCTGCATCTCTCTCATCCCCAGCTTCTACTACAGAGAATTAACAGCACATCAAGTCCCACCCACACCCACCTGAGTGTGGCCGGGCACTATAGACAGACTCATTTAGGAACCCCTTTGGAGTGCCTGCTTACAAAGGTTACATTGGTTTCAGTCATCACTACTGAGACCTACTTCAAACACACCAGAGATAAAGATAGACAGTATATTAATATAGGGTGACACCTTAGGAGTCAGTTGATGAGTGAAAATGATGTAATGAAAGCAGAGAAAGTGGAGCTAGCATTGATGATTCAGTGGTAAAGGCACTTGCCACCAAGCCTGACAAAATTGGACTATATCAGATTCTATCCTGGGATACCACTAAGTCTATTTGACTTACTGACAGAGTGGGGATGGAGGTTACTGGAGGAACATGTGTGACATCAAAGCAGCTGCAATGCATGTCACTACATATGGACAATTGATTCTCTTCCACTGCATAGATGGAGCCTGTCTTCCATCAGCCATCCATAGTCTATATCCTTTAGCATCTCCTGAAACCCTGAGACCATGTCCAATTATGACAATTGCATACAAATGGCTAGGAAGTATAACTGGACTCCTGGTATAGAGTCTAGTGACCATCTTCAATCCTCCTCCTAAGAAGGATTGCCAACAAGCCCGACGGCAATGGATTCTTGCACGCGGGCACAGATGCCTTGCTGAAGATGCCTTGCTGAAGATGGTGGCTATTTTTCCCATGGGACCACATACAACAGCAGTTATGTAACATAACTTAATCACTTAGAAAATAGCAAATATCACATTGACTTTTCAGTGGCCATTAGAGAATAGAAGGATGCTGTCACAGTGATTAAAAAAAAAAAAAAGACCTTGGTGATATTTTTCCTTAAGGAATGACTCCAGGAAGCTGTTCTAGAACTAACACTCTAAAATGCATAATCTATTTACATACACCACTAGAAATTTATATACCTGGTTTAATGTATCCACTGTTTCCAATGTGTTTTGAGCTTATAATTAAATGCCATTTTTCCAGTGTTTACCAATGCTAATGCAACTGACATTATTTAGAAAATGATTTTATTTCAACAGTAAACTGAGTTGAAAATGACATTGACCCTATCCTATCTTCTTATATAAAAACCCATGCAGTAATTACTTTTCTAAATTGATGATAGAAAACAATATGCTCATAAGGTGAGCTCTGTTTGGCCTTGCTGTGAACAAAGTATATGGCCTTAAAATATAGTTATAAGCTCATCCTCGGTGCCTGAGATCTTTGGGGTGGTCAATCATTTTTTTCTCTTTCCAAACAAATTATTGTTATTAATTTGGAAGGGTCTTGTAATAAAATATGATAAACTATAAATAAATACTAATAAGATGGTAGAACATCCAATTAATGTGAATCTTAGGCCCTCTTTTTATTAGACTCCACAGAACATTTTATAAACAAACACATTTTCTCTTTTTGAGTCTGAGCAGTGTCTTATATTGACACCCAAGTGTTCTCTGGCTCCCTTACCTTTGAGGGAGAAACAAAGCTGAGATGAATTTAGTTAGACAAATGGTTATTATGATGCAAAATATGGTTTGCTATGACAGGGTAACATGATTCATTGTGTTTTCCTATTTTGAATTCACAGGGGGATGTTGAACATCTCCGAATATAAACATGGAAACCTTCCATAACATCTGCTGCTAATTTCTGCCAGCTGAAAAGTGATAATGATGATGAATATTTTTGTTGATGATGTGGATACACTGGCCTAACTAAATTAACTTGCAGACTCTGGGCATCTAATTGAAAACACATGATTTGTAGTATCACCTGGTTAGCTTCATATGTAGTTACTTTTTTAATTGTTTCACTGGCTTGAATTTTTGTGATTTGAACTTTAAAAAGCTAAAAAGATACAATAAATGAGAGGTTTGGTAGACTTTCAGGCTGAAAGTAGCTTGTTTATTCAATCATCATCAAATATTTCTCAAGACAAATTTGACTGAAGAGCATTTGGGACACTAAGCTGCAATTATTAATAAATGGGGAAAATTAAGAGATGTTCAGCTAGCTCAATACTCCCTACTGTTGGCTTGATCATTTCCTTATGGGGTGGGGGGAATAAATACATCTTAAAAGTATGTCCACTTCCAGTGGCTTGAATGAATATGATCCTACAGGGTTATATGTTTGAATGCTTTGCTCCCATTTGGTGAAACTGTTTGGGAAAGATTAGGAAGTATGGCCTTATGGGAGGGTATATGCCAGGGGGCTTGGGCTTGGAGGTTTCAAAAGCCCACTGTATAGCCAGTCATGCTCTCTCTTCATGCCTGATACCTGAAGATTAGGAGGGGAAGCTCTCAGTCTTTGTTGTGCTATGCCTGTTTGTTTCCTGCCATGCTCATCATGGACTAACCTTCTAAAACGGAAAACAACCCCCAAAATAAATGCTTCCTTTTTATAAGAGTTGCCTTGGTCATGGTGCCTTTCACAGCAATAGAACAGTAACAAAGACAGAAGCTGGTACCAGGAGTGGGTTATTGAAATGACGGGCATGATCATGTTGTCTGTTGGAGTAATATGGACTTTGGGAATTTGGACTAGAAAAGTGGTTGAAACCTTAAGTGGTGCTTAATGGATCATCCTAGTTGGAACATTGAAAACAGTAGTGCTGAGGGCAATTTGGACTATATAAGCCTGGCCCCAAGAGGTTTCAGAGGTAATAGATATTATTGAGTGTCCTAGAGAACACTCTTGTGATATTTTGGCAAAGAATGTGACTGATTTATGTGCTTGTCAAAAAAAAAAAAAAGAAAAAGAAAGAAAGAAAGAAAGAAAGAAAGAAAGAAAGAAAGAAAGAAAGAAAGAAAGTCTACCTGAGGCTTAATTGAACAGTTTTGGATTAATGTCATTGGTAGAGAAGATTTCAAGACAGCCTAGTATTGACTGTGTCACATGGTTATTACTGATCACTCCTCTGCAGATATGCAATAATAGGAGCAAGCAGGGCAAAGAGAAATACAAAATGTACAGTGCTGTGGGATATTCTGTATGGCAAATGTGTTGCTCTGATTGGTTGGTAAATAAAACACTGATTGGCCAGTAGTCAGGCAGGAGGAAGTATAGGCGGGACAAGGAGGAGACTAAAGCTGGGAAGTGGAAGGCTGAGTCAGAGATATTGCCAGCCGCCACAATGACAAACAGCATGTGAAGATGCCGATGACAAACAGCATGTGAAGATGCTGGTGAGCCACGAGCCATGTGGCAAGGTATAGATTTATAGAAATGGATTAATTTAAGCTGTAAGAACAGTTAGCAAGAAGCCTGGTATGGCCATACAGTTTGTAAGCAATATAAGTCTCTGTGTTTACTTTGTTGGGTTTGAGCGGCTGTGGGACTGGCAGGTGAGAGAGATTTGTCCTGACTGTGGGCCAGGCAGGAAAACTCTAGCTACAGTACAGTTTAAGGAGAAGAAGAGCACCAGGAAAAGCAATGGCAGAGCAAATTCCTTTTCTCAAGAACATGAGATGTTTAAAGAAATTTAAATTCAAAAAGAAGTAAAGGGAGTGGTGCCCCTAGGGCAACACTATATTATCTAAGTTTCCAACTTGTGGAAAGGAATTAAAGGAAAGTTTAAGCAACAAAGGAAACCATCAACAAGTCAAGGAAGGGGCCATGTTCTAGCTCCAGCAAGCAGAACTTGGCAGCTTTGGGTGCATGCTCTTGGATTTATAGTCAAGAAGTATACAGAAATAAAGGGGCTGTGGAATCTCCCTCTGAATTTAAGGAAAACTGCTGGTGGCAAGCCTATGGCAGGAAGAGTCCCAGCATGGAGGCCTGGAGAGGCCATGATTGAAGCTGTGAAGGTGAAACCTGAGTTGCACTGAAGACCCCAAGATACTGTAGATGCCACAGCCATGGGACACATACATACATAGCCAAAGAGAGACGACAAACAGAGAAGGAAACAGCTTTAAGAGAAAGAAGTGTGTTGCGGTCAAAGCTGGAAGGGTGGAGCCATTTCAGCTCTTTGACATCAGGTATGGAGTTATAAGATTTGAAGTTTGGTCTGCTGTATTTTTGGTCTTGCTTTGGTCCAGTATTTTTTCACTATGCCATTTCTTCCCTTTTAGAATGGTAATGTGTATCCTATGCTGCTATATGTTGTATATGTTGTATATGATCTGCTTTTTAAAAAAATTTACATATGTTATAGTTAAGAGATTTCCTTGAATCTCAAAAGAGACTTTGGACTTTTAAACAGTGTTTGGATGAAAGGACTATAAAGACTTTTGAAGTTGGACTAAAAGCATTTGCATTGAGATATGGTTGCAAGCCTATGGGGGCCAGGTAGTAGGATATGGTGATTTGAAGGAGAATGACTCCCATAGGATCATATGTTTGAATGCTTAGGCCCCAGTTAGAGTAACTATTTGGGAAGAATTAGGAGGTGTGGTATTGTTGGAGGAGGTGTGTTGTTGTGGGTGGGCTTGGAAGTTTCAAAAGCCCACCGTAGGCCCAGTCAAGCTCTCTGTCTATGCTGGCTGCTTGCTGATCAGAATTTACAGCTCTCAGCTATTGTTCCAGTGCCTTGCCTATCTGCTTCTTGCCATGATAATCACGTAGTAATCCTCTAAAACTGTAAACAAGCTCTCATTAAACACTTTCTTTTATAAGAGTTACCTTGGTCATGATGTCTCTTCACAGCAATAGAGCAGTAACGAAGGCACTATGTAAATTAGCATTTTAAATGAACTAAAGTGAAAAGCTTTTGAAATGAATTAAATATGTTTAAAGATGGAAATCTTCCTTACAAGACTGCCACATAATAAGCCCATCGTACCTTACTTGGTCTCGGTAGACGATTGAAACTTTTAATTTATTAATAAAGTTAGTTCTTCAGCAATTTCACACACGTGTGTAGTCCATTCTGGTGACTGTGTTCCTTCCTCCTCTCTTCCTCCCTGTCAGCCTTATCAATCACTCTTTTTCATACTCGTTCCTTCCCTAGATTCATGACTTGTGGTTTTGTTTATTGACTCGTTTAGTTTAGTGACCATTAGAGTGGGACTTTTCACAGGAGTCTGCCTTTTGGGGTCACCAGTGGAGAAACAACTGAATCGAGGAGATGGTTCAGTGGGTGTAGGGTAGGGCAACTGTAACATTTTATATTCACAAACTATAAAAAGGAATGTTAGGTTTTTATCTGCCTTCCTAGGTGAGAAAACTAGCAATAGCACTGTACCTTTATTTAGTAGGAATAATTTGTATGGTGGCATGTTTGCCTAACAGTTCTTTTTCGAATACTCAGGACTAGAATATTAATCTGCGTTAAGGGATTATTATATACTTGCTTGATGAAAGGCTGTGATTCAAAGTCCTTGTGATTTATTATTTAATCCAACATGCAACTCTTATTAAATATCAATTATCTACATGTTTGGGTTTATTTTATAGATCCTCTAACAAATTGAAACAGACACTATTATTCACAATGAATGTTTTACATCGAAATTTTTTTTTATAAAACATAAATGAAAAGGTGTTCAAAGCAAGGTAGCAGATGGAGAATGGAGACTTTGAAAGGCAGGCAGTCTGCCTTTTAGCAAAATTTCTTCAAAGGCTCAATGAAATCTTAATGTGAATTTCCTATAATTATTTAACTAAGAATGGTAACAATTTTATATTTTCATTTCCATTGTGGTACTTTGTTGTCATGTATGTGTTTATCAGCAGCTTTGAGTGTCTGGGGGGGTATGTGTGTAGATTTATGTGTGAGAGGGTGATATGTGTGTGCAGATGTGCATGGGAGCCAGAGGTTGGCTTCAGGTGTCATCTCCCAGGGATGCTCCATCTTATCTTTTAACACAAAGTTTCTCACCGAGACTTGGGTCTAGCCAGTTAAGCTAGACTGGCTGAGTAGCAAGCCCCAGGATCAGCTTGTCTCCTCCTCTCCAGCTCTGGGATGACAAGCACATGCCACCACCTTCATTTTTTTTTTTTTAACTTGGGTGCTAGGGATTGAACTCAAGTCATCATGCTTGTGTGGCAAGCACGTTACCAACTGAACTGTTATCCTAGTCCTCAGATTATGTAGTAGAGGAGGTGTGCATGAGTATATGCATGAAAGTAGTGTGTGTGTGTGTGTGTGTGTGTGTGTGTGTGAGAGAGAGAGAGAGAGAGAGAGAGAGAGAGAGAGAGAGAGAGAGAGAGAGAGAGAGAGATCTTTTTTTTTCTCTAATATTTTGAGTGCTTTAGAGTTACTATTGCTGTGATCAAACACTATAACCAAAGCAACTTGGGACGGAAAGGGTTTATTTGGTATGCTGCCATATCATTGTTCATCCTCAAAGCAAGTTGAGAATTCAAGCAAGGCAAGATCTGGAGGCAGGAGCTGATGAAGAGACCAGGAGTAGTGATGCTTAGTGACTTGCTCCCCACAGCTTGTTCAGCCTGATTTCTTATAGAACCCAGTACTACCAGCCTAGGGATGGTACCACTCACAATTGGCTGGGCCCTTCGCCATCAATCACTAATTAAGAAAATGACCTAAAGCTGGATCTCAGGAAGGTATTTTCTCAATTGAGGTTCCATCCTTTCAGATAACTCTAGCTTGTGTCAAGTTGACATAAAACTTGCCAGTACAATAAGTTAAGCCTATAGTCATTGTTTTATAGTTATTCATAAATTAGATTTGCCCCTGTCCTTCCTATGATTCCAAATTTCCTATTACAGCTCTCTCTAGGGATCATCTCTTATATTACCCAGGAGCTCAAGCTGAGTGGTCTTCAATCATGGGCCAGGGGTTCTTCTGTTCTGAGACCTTAGTTGACATATCTAACTTTAAAAGACTAAGGCTTTTCCTCAAGGATTTTATTACTATTACTATTAAAATAGCTAGATTCAGTTGTCAACTTGACACACCTGGGAAAAAGGAACTTCAAGTAAAGAACTCCATCCTGGTCTGTGGGCGTGTCTGTGAGTCATTTTCTAAATTGCTAACTGATATAAGAGGTCTCCATTCAGCCCACAGTGGGTGGTACCATCCCTAGGTTCCTGGGCCTTGGCTGCATACGAAAGGCACTTTAGAAAGGCAGAGAGAGCAAGACAGTAAGGAGTGTTCTGCTGTGGTTTCTGTTTCAGTTCCTGACTCCACATTCCTGCCTTGGCCTCTTTTGATGAGGAGCTGTAACCTATAAGCTGAAGTAAGCCCTGTTCTCCCAAGTTGATTTTGGTCAGTGTTTTACCATAGTAGTAGAGAAAACAAACTGGGCCACCCTGTATGTCCCTTTGTTGGTTATGCATTTAGTAGCCACTATACTTAAATGTCCCTTAAATCTTCCATTTGGTGATGTCACCAGTTTATTTAATGTGGCAACCTCGATGTTGATTCTTTCCTGTTCAGGATACAACAGCAGCAGTTGAAGGGTGGTATCTTCAATTTCTCACTGCTGTTCATGAGGAGGTAAGTGGCAAGGGGTTGACTATTTACAAACTTATAAATTTTGTCATTGTCATGATACTGAAAAATGAAATTATTCTCTTAATTTTATTGTAGGAATTTGTGATTTTTTTAAAAGTTAACTAAACTTGATTCTCATAGAGGTGGGGGTAGGAAGAATGAGCTTAGGGGTGAGTTACTGAGGCAATCCACTGATTCTCCCGTCTTCTCTCTTCATGGACTCATTAACACACAAAATCATCATGAGCCTCTGTACAGCCAGCACATTTAATAGGAGGTGCTTTCTTGGTATCATCAATAAACAGCATAAAAGATACTGAAGCCAATGTCAGGACATTTATGAATCAGTTTTGCAGAAATAATAAAAATAGGCCAAGGAAAATCCCAAATCCAACTAAGCATGCATTTAAAAGCTGTTTTCTAAGTTTTTCCATGTCTATTCACAAATGTCTACCAATACAAAATAGTAATAAATTTATATCTATATACATATAAATGGCTCCATGTTGAGATATAGTGGTATGAGGAAGAGTTCTCATTATATATTCTTGTCAAAATCTTGAGTTTTTCTCCTCACACCTTTTTTTAAAACTTTTAACCATGACTCTTTTGAGAGTTGTAGCTTTATCTATAACTAGAGCTCTATTTTTTGTTTGTCTCTTTGTTTTCTGTGGTGACTGTCATTGGAAACACCTTTTCATCTCTTATAAGCCATGTGCAGCTCCTCTTCTGTGGGCACATACCACATCAGTATTTTGCCTAATTTTGCTTTATTATCTAATTAATTTGCAACTTGTCTTGATCAAGTGTGGATACACTGACTTCTTATAAGGTGATGAACACAAATGACAGCTTCCAAACTTTGATTTGCATTTTTATTCCGTTAATTGTACGTTTTGGTGACAACATCTGCCAGCTGCATAAAGAATTCCTAATTGGCTTGTCCTTTATAAGAGTTACAGGATTCTACTTAAATAATCTTTGCTCACCAACACAGATGCATTGTCACACATTTTCAGGAGAACTTTGCTCTCTATCATGTTCATTATTACACACAATCTCTATTGCATTGGTTTTTGTGTGAGGCTTGAGAGTGGTAATTAACTTAATTTGAGGAGTATTGACATTTGTTCTATTTTGAATGCATTTACACTAAATTTATTCTCTCTTCTTTTTAAAAAAAATTCTGTGTGTGTGTATCTCTGTGTATGTGTGTGTATGTGTATGACTGTGTGTGTATGTGTTTGTGTGTGTTAATATCTGTGTGTGTGTGTTTGTGTGAGTGTATCTGTCTGTGTATGCATGTGTGTATGTGTGTTACACAGGTGCCTTGCAATAAGCACATGTGTGGAAGTGAGGGGACTACATGATGAAATTCTCTCCTTCCACCAAGTTGATCCTGAGAATTGAACTCAGGTTGTCAGTCTTGGTAGCAAGCATCTGAACTTGCTGAGCCATCTTGTAGCCCAGCCAGCAGCCTCTTTTTTTTTTTTTTTTTTTTTTCTTTAAGTGTGGTTCATTGTATCTGGTTTGGTAGATTGCTTTCATTATTTTCCTTCTTCTGTTATAATTCTTGGCTGTGCATGTTTTAAAACATTGGTGATTCTAGCTTACAGATCAAGTCCATGTGTACTAGGACAGAAACAGTTGTAAGCTGTGGCTGCTGTAGAGTCCTCTTAGCTCCCAGCCCTGGAGCTTCCATCCCTTGTATCTGTGTATCAAAGCCCATTTCCTCCTTTTTTTTTTTTTTTTTTTTTTTTTACATGTTTGAGTTTTGTTTCTGTGATACTTTATATTTTTCTATATAGTTTAAGTTTATTTTGTTATTTTTTACATTTATTATGTTGCTTCATGGAATTGTAGGTGAAAGTTAGCACACCATAGTTACTTGTTCTCTGGGATAGTTGGTTTTAATAGTGACTTGCCACAAATTAGAATCTACTGAGAGGGGAACATTACCTCAAGCACTGTCTGGATCGCTTTAACTGATAAGGGAAGACCCACCTCAATATGTGAAGCTCCATCTGGTAGCAGCCTGGATGAAAATAAGACATTGCTGAAGGAAGATCTTTTACCTTTTGCGACTGCAGGGACTTTCACATATGAGACAGCTGTGCTTTTGCTATTTCAATTGTACACATTGTTTCTGTTCCTCGTGAGAACCTTGGCTGATACAGTTTCTAACCTAGTGTTTGTGGTAGTTAATTCCAGGGTATTTTTGTTTATTATTTAAATCTATGTCTATTTTTCTTTATGGTTATGTGGGTGTCTGAATCAAAAGTGCCTCTATGGGCTCATGTGTTGAGCATCTGTTCCTCTGTGTATGGTACTGCTTTGGAAGGCAGTGTAAGCTTTAGGAGGCCAGCTTAGATGACAGTAGTTGGTCAGTAGGGGTGGGCCTACGATGATGATAGCTACATTCTTCATTCCAGCACACTTTCTGCTTCATTTTCCACCACCATGTGAACAAACCTCCATCATACACTTCTCTATCATCCAGCAAACAGCTCTGCTCTGCTTTTCCCACCATAATGGAGGAAAGCCATGAACCAAAATAAATCTTTGGCCTTTAACTTGTTTTCTCAGGCACTTGGCTAAAGGTGATTCAAAATTAACTAATGCAACACACACACACACACACACACACACACACACACACACACAAAATACGTATGTACTTAATTGAACATACTTGCCTACATACTCATATATGATGTATAAATGTATGTATGTGTTCCTGTTTGTATATGAATCTAAATATATATAACATTTGGGTTGGGGAGATGGCTCAGCCATTAAAGCCTAGGCTCACAACCAAAAATATAAATAGGAATATGTATAGGTCTTGATCTATATGTATGGTGATATTTTATTTGTATTAAAATGTTATTTGTATGTTAATAAATAAAGTTGCCCAGGGGTCAGAGCTATTAGCAAGCCATAGGAAAGCAGGGCAGTGGTGATGTAAGCTTGTAATCCCAGCACTTGGTAGGCAGAGCTAGGTAAGTCTCTGTGTGTTCAGGGATACAGCCAGTATTGGATACACATGCCTTTAATTTTAATACCAATCATAGAAAACCTGGAGGCCTCTACAGACATGCCGTGATTAGGCAGTCATGTGGTTGGGTTTACAACCAATGAGAAGGCAGAACAGGAACTCTATATAAAGAATTTAACACAGGGGTAGCTCTGGTTCGGAGAGGTAGGACTACTGCAGGAGGAAGGGTAAGGTTTTAGCTCTTAGCTCTGACCTCTTGGCTTTCTTCTTTGCATTGGTTCTGTGTTTCTTATTTAATAAGAAGGTTGGTTACATCTACATATATGATTTAATGTATTTATGTTGTAGAGAAATCCATATAGTAGATTAACTCATTTTTGGACTAAGTTTTACAAATAAAGTAATTTTATGTAAGTTCTTTTTTTTTTTTTTTTTTACTTTCTCTGAGTGCTTTAGTATATGAACATCTGGGTGAGTATGATTAATCATCTCATCACCGAGCCTGATTTAAGTCAAGACACTAAAATTTAATTTAGAGTAGGGAACAGAGGAATGCTTTATATACCAGCTAGTTTGCATATACCCATTCTGCACTTCCTAGGCAATGCTACTCAAGTTCATGGTGTTGTAAATAAGCTCAGCTGGAATTTATTCATGACCTGTAATCCATATCATAGGCTTAGGTTGTCCCTGGAACTCTTGGGTATTATTTTACAAATTGTGTGGGAGGGACTATCTGCTGGTAGGCCAGCTGCAGCTAATTTGTACATGTTTATTATAATTATTCAAGCCAATCTCAGCAGGTCAATGGCCTCGTTGCTCACCTAACCAGTTCTTTTTAGAGCTATTCACACAGTTGTAGTGGGGATATTGTGAAAGATGTCTTTTCAAATGCTGTAGTTCAAAGGAATGATGTGTTTCATGTTAAAATAGACACTCTTATGTAGCTAGTGGAGTGCACCTCCGAGTCACAGAGGCAGGGTTTGAAGTGAATCTAATTTGTTGTTAAGGTAATTATCAGGGAGACAACATCCTGAATACTAGATTTGCAAGCAACTGTATTAAAAATTGGAATTCAAATGAATAGGAACCCAGAGAATGTTTCTCACGTCTCTTTTAAAGTTTTCTATTGGTTCTTTGAGAATTTCATACAATGTATTTTCATTATATTCACCCCCCTCCACTAGCTCCATTAGCTCCCCCCAGATCCGCAACCCCTTCTCTGTATACCCAAATTTGCTTCCTTTTTCACTCCATCTCATTTTTAATTAGTTCTTTGAGGCTTTCATGCAATGTATTATGGTAATACTCACTCCTCCCAAATTCATCATCCACCATTGTAGGTCAACCAATTGTGTCTCCCCCCCCTTTTTTTTAACCCATCAAGTCTATTTTGTGATGCCCATATATTCTTGGCCATGTGGTCTTCACCAGAGGATGGTCAACCTACAAGGGCCAGAATCTTAAAAACTGACTCTCCCTTTCTCAGCAGCTATCAGTTGCCAATAACTCTTTAGCTGTGGTTGGAATTCCATGTTTCTCTCTCCTCTTCAGTTGGAATCTCATCTGTCTTGACTGTTCCCAGGTCTCATGCATGCTGTCACAATAGTTGTAATTCATATGTATGACTACCCTGTAATACTGTTTCTATTATGATTCATCGAATTTCCCATACTATGATAAACCTTTAAATTGAGTTAGTAGCACATAATGTCAACAATAAAAATAAATCTCTATTTTCATGTTACTGTCTAATGACAATATTTTTGGCTGAATTAAGAAAGCAGAATTGAAGGTAGTATTCGAATGTGGCAGATAAGATGATAATGAAAAGGCAGTGTATGATAGAACTGATTTTTGTTATATAGGAGGCGGTTTGAATAAAATATAACTGATAAAAGGATTATATAATATTTCATTTGCCAAACAAACAAATTCAAGAGTATTTAGTAAAATAATTAGAATATTGAAGCATTTAAATTGCATGTGAATGTCATCATTAAGGTCTGTACCTGGTAAATGGGAAGCAGAGATGGGATGTCTTAAATTAGGGTACTAAAACAAAGATGACTAGACTGCTACTCACAACTCCAGGGAGGCTACCTAGAAAACAGGACCCTAAGAAAGACACAGGGATTGCCCAATGACAGAGAAATGGATGAGATCTACATGAACAACCTGGACATGAGTGGGGGTAATGAAGGGCAAAGTTCGAGGGAAAGAGAGCTTAGGAGAGCGGGAGATCCCAGCTGGATCAAGAACAGAGAGGGAGAACAAGAAATAAGAGACCATGATAAATGAAGACCATATGAGAATAGGAAGAAGCTTAGTGCTAGAGAGGTCCACAGAAATCCATAAAGATACCTCCACAATAGACTACTAGCAATGGGTGAGAGAAAGCCCGAACTGACCTACTCTGGTGATAGGATGGCCAAACACCCTAATTGTCATGCTGGAAATCTCATCCAATGACTGAGGGAACCGAATGCAGAGATCCATGGCCAGGCCCCAGATGGAGCTCCAGGAGTCCAACTGGCGAGAAAGAGGAGGGTTTGTATGAGCGAGAATTGTTGAGACCAAGATTGGAAAAAGCACAGGGACAAATGGCCAAACGAACGGAAACACATGAACTATGAACCAATAGCTGAGGAGCCCCCAACTGGATCAGGCCCTCTGGATAAATGAGACAGTTAATTAGCTTGAACTGTTTGGGAGGCATCCAGGCAGTGGGACCAGGTCCTGTACTCAGTGCATGAGCTGGATGTTTGGAACCTGGAACTTATGCAGGGACACTTTGCTCAGCCTGGGAGGAGGGGACTGGACCTACCTGCACTGAATCTACCAGGTTGAACTCAATCCTCAGGGGAGTTTTTGCCCTGGAGGAGATGGGAATGGGGGGTGGACTGGGGGAAGGTGGGGGTAGGGGGGAGGACAAGGGAATCCATGGCTGATATGTAAAATTAAATTAAATTATAAAATTAAAAAAATGACCAATAGAATAATCTCTCAATATTTTTATATGATTAACTTGGTATAGTGAAATGACTTGAAAGACGTTTATGTGGAAGAGACTTTCTAGACACCTCTGAACTTATCTTCAGTTACAGGGCATCAGAATGAAGAAATACCTCACCCTGCCATATTGATTCTTCCCTTTCAGTAGAAAGTTGGCCAAAGAGATGTATCATTTAGAATCCAGAGCAGCTAACAGCATCTATTTATTCTCTGTCTCAGTCTCTTTTCTCTTCTTTTTGCTTTTTAGATGCAGATAATTCCCAGAATCCTTCAGTCCTCATGTGACTGGACCAATGCACAGCAGATGATGGAGATATTCAAGACCACCCAGGTCCTCAGATTATCTGCTTTACCTGACAGAATTCAGGGGTCCTTTATGTACTTAGCATCAGTTACTTTGAAATATCCCCAAATGATTCTTACTCAATTTCTGTTCTTGGATGGGAAATTCAGAGTATTTGTTCATACGGAAACGTATTTGATCTCGTTTACTGCTGTAACTGTCTTGAAATGTTTTTTATCCTTAAATTCCAAGGTAACACTCCTGGGCCTCTGCACACATCCATTCTTGCTTCCTTTCAAACTACTTTGCTTGTGTCTTATTCTTCCTTGAATGTTAGAGTAACTGAGAGATCAGTCTTAAGCCTTCCTTATGGTTATTACCTCTGCGATGGGTGGTTTCTGTCTGGCTCATCTCAGATGCCTCTCTTTGCAAATGCTACTCTATGTCTGGCTCTGAATATCTCCCCTTGGTTCTAAATATATTTAAAAACAGCATCATCTACGTAGAAGTCTGCATGTCTCTTCTGACCTTTTTTTAAACTATTCTCTTTCTAGACTTTACTTCAGATTGTGGTGCTCAGTCATGTAGTTAATTAGTATGAAACTCAAGGAAATATCTTTTATTGCCGTCCTCATTTCCCTGCTTCTGACTCATTTTGGTCTTATACAACTATGTCCGATGATTTGTCATAGGTGCCTAAGATAAATTAATTTCTTATTTGGACTTATGAAAATTTCAGCTTAGCACTCTAAGTCTGCGATCTGTAAAACAATGGCTGGAGGGATCATAAGCCCTGGGGGGAAATTCATGACTGTCGCATAGGTAAATTGATATAACACCACACTGTGGTCTGAATATGTTGCACTCATATACAAATATTATGATCAATCCACATAAATCTATTTAATGGGTAGCAGGGATTTATTAAGATATAATTTGAGGAAATACACTCACGAATATGGAATGGAGCAGACAGCTGAAGTTATCCTCTGATCTGACTGGGAGTGAATCCACCTCACAGGCAGGAGCAGGGAGAAGAGGCATGTGACCCTTCTCCTTCTCCTTTTAAGAGGTCACACACTGG
Source organism: Peromyscus eremicus (assembly GCF_949786415.1). Taxonomy (NCBI): domain Eukaryota; kingdom Metazoa; phylum Chordata; class Mammalia; order Rodentia; family Cricetidae; genus Peromyscus; species Peromyscus eremicus. The sequence continues at coordinate 20,381,584 of NC_081432.1, forward strand.
TTTGGTTTGGTTGTCTCTGCAGGTTTCCCTATCATGATCTTGATGCCTTTGCTCATAGCATCCTTCTTCTCTCTCTTTGACTGGACTCTTGGAGCTCATATTGGAAAAAGGTCACATACAATGGTAGGAAGCACTGCCTTTGGGCACTATAGCATGGGCGAAGCAAATACCAATACATATAAATGCTACTCTTATCTCTAGTCAGAGAAGCTGGTCTTTAAAATAAATCGATTTTCCTTATCCCTGCGAATTTCATATATATGCTTTTTCCTACCTTCGTGCCTTTAAAATATTATGATCCCTTAAGTATAGTTAGTTGCCCATATACGCATGGGTGTTAAGACGTTCACTTGAGCATTAGACACCTAAAAGTAGCCACATCCTCAAAAAGTAAAACTTTCACTGTGCCCCCTCCCCCATTAATCATTTTTTGTCAATAGCTCTTCAGTAAGAGATGGAGCCTAGAGGTCATCTAATCAATCACTATCAGAATCTTGGCTGGCTTGCTCTTGTGGGAGTCTTGTGAAGACAACCATGGCTTCTGTTAGTTCACGAATGTGGAATGTGGTAAGTATATCATGCCCAGAAGATAGAATTTCAAAACACTCCTCCTCATTCTCTGTCTCTGACATTCTGTCTGTCTCCTCTTCTCCAGTGGTCCCTAAGCCATGGCGTTAGGGGGTAAGCACTCAGTCTCAGATCCTGATCATGTGACTAGTCGAGCACCTCACCTTTGATTGCTGTTTATTGCATAAAGAAGTTTGTTTCTCTTACCAAGATTGAAACAGCGCAGGTCTACGAATATGAAGATACATATATAGAAGTAAATTTGATGGCATGGATATTTAGCAAAATAACAATAGCATCCACTGGCCTTGGTCCAGTGTTACCAGGTATAAAATTCTGTAGATTAGACCTCAATCAAATTAGAAAGTGATTAGAGAGCCTAAAACAGCTGTACCACCACCACACCAGCAAGCACAGTTTTCCTGCTCTTAATATGAACGTCAGACCTTTTCATGGTGTCTCAAAGCTCTCCCATGGTCCATTCTTAGATTTTTCTAAATTTCACATTGATCTTTACTTTTTGGTCCAACTCCTCTACCTTAACTTGCAGTCCTGATACTTTGTTTTCCAAACAAATGATCCATTTATTAGTGGGGCTTTGCACTGAAGATTTTAGCTTATTGAGTTTTTCATTTCCAACATCATCTTAGTTTTTTTTTTTTATTTAGTAATTCCAACTCTCTGAGTTCTATTTTCACGTATTGGATTGACTTTTGTATTTCAACCCCCGCCCCCCCGGTTTTGCTCTCTTGAAGAATTTTTTTTTAGTTGTTTTTAACATAGCTCTAATCATTCTTTTAGATTCTTTGTCACAGAGTCCCTCTAGGTCATTCTCACTGGGGTCCATTATTAAATGATTTAGTAATTTTTGGAGGAGACATGTCTTGGATTTTCATGCTGTTTTTATTTCTGTGCTCAGACTTGTGAATCTGGAGTTAGTTGGTTGTGTGAAAATGTGATAGATACATAAGTACTGATGGTCTAGAGAGTGCTTACCAGTCAATTCTGGGAGTAGAGGACCTGGATATGTGTGTGCTTAGGGCTCTGCTCAGCATCTAGTGATGGCGTATCTGTGAAAGTTGAGGCTGGCAACTCAGGGTTCAAGGACACCTGTCAGTGCCAGGACCTAGGGTTTTGAGGGACTCTGAGATTATGCTCTGGTTCTGGAGTCACTTTACTGTAACAGGAATCTTAAATGGTCTTATTCATAAAATCAAACCTGAGCCAAATATTGGGGTGAACTGGAAGATCAGAGAACCAGAACAAGCCACAGCTAATCTCACCTGGCCAATTTCTCAGCTGATCTTGTTTCCTCAGACTGGAAGCTTCTGTGTCCTCATTCCAATGGCTCTCAGCTGAACTGCTGCTAGAAGCCTGAAAGCTTAAGCAGCCAAATGTTTCTAGTTTCTGGTCCTTGTGCCTTATATACGTTTCTGCTTTCTACCACCACTCCCTGGGATTAAAGTCTGCTTTCTGGGATTAAAGGCATGTGTCACCATGCCTGGCATTTTCCAATGTGGCCTTGAACTCACAGAGATCCAGAGGGATTTCTACCTCTGGAGTATTAGGATTAAAGGTGTGAGTGCCACCATTTTCTAGCCTTTGTATCTAGTGGCTGTTCTGTCTCCGACCCAGATAAGTTTATTAGGGTGCACAATATTTTGGGGAACACAATATCACCACACTTTACCCTTCTATTTCAGGAGCTGGGGGCCTCAGCAAAGTTTGTCAGTTCAGGAAACCTTTGCTCCTTGGAGTTGGGATCTAGGGCAGAAGTTTGGGCAGAGGGGTGGGGGGTTTGGGGACCTTTTACATGTTGGTGCCTGAACAGGCTCAGAGAAGTTTCTCTTTGCAGTGAATGATGGTAGATTCAGAGATTCATGGCTGCTCAAGATGCTTAGAATAAATGGCATTTGAATACTCTGACCTAAGGAGAATATTTATACATTTATACTGCCCCTCTAAGGCTTAGGAAACAATGTGGAATAGGGAACAGAAAGAAGTGGCAGACCATGGGGAAAGGGGTTGTTAAATACTGTCTTCTGGACATGACATAGCCATTGCAAATATCTCATAGCAGCTGCTGTTGGCTGTCCTGAGCCTGCATATGATTGATCCTGTCAAGAGCCAATCACAGATTAGGGAGGGGCTCATGAAGTCCTATCATTCCCTGCTGAACTTGGGCAACTGATGAATTCTGGGGAAGGACAGTTATTGCCTTCAGTTGTATACTAAACAGTAAGCATGAGACTTTAATCAATAATTTCAAACCCATGGGCATGCAGATGGCCCTACTTAAAATCAGTGGGTCACAAAACAAAATTAAAAGGCATAAATTGAGGAAATGAGCAGGTAGGGGCCAGGTAAAGATAACAAGGATAAGAAGGAGCTAAGAGAGAGCAGAGAATAAATAGTAAAATGTGTGCTTTGTACACATACGAAATTATCAAAGGAGAAATTTAATAAAAAATTACGTATGCAAAAGAAAAGAATTTTCAGCAAGGCATTGGCACCTGATTTATACCTTTGAAAGGCAACATGATTCTTGTTTCTTTTAGACTCTAGCAAGGGTAAACTTGTTAAAGCAAAAACCAATCCTTAGAACTATCTTGCCTAAAAGCCCCATGTGGTTCTCTATGGTAGTCATCTGTATCTCTCAACATCATCTCTAGGCTGCTAAATATTGCTATAAACCTGTCATCTAAGAGTTAAATATTGATATGCTTTTGAAAGTCCAAAACATTGGCTTGTGGATTATCAACTATAAGATGTTTATTGGGTAATGAACCAACTAGGAGTTATGGTGTTGAGACTTTTCTGTGTTCTAAATTTGCAAACATACCATCTGTATACACAGTAGTGTCTCTTTTTACTTCAATATTTGATATTATTTGCTCATGTTATGGGATAAATAAATCTTATTTAGTGTTCCATTTTCTTTTCTGCTTGGATAATAGAATTCATTTCGTATCTAGATTCATCCTTCTATGGTTGCCTTTTAATCCTGTTGTGCACAAGTTACTGTGGCCTTTTGAAAGTATAAATCTGATTGTGTCTTCCCTGCCTAGAACTCTTAATAGGCTTCTTATTGCCCTGAGAAAAAAACTCATTGATATGGCCTGAAGACACTGCTTTATTTGATTTCTGGTTGCTTCTCTGACCTTTCTGCATTCTTCTCCCTCTTGTTCTTGCTCAATAAAGCCCAACCACTCTGTCTTCTTTGCTGTTCCCTGGGTCATGTCTATTGAGGTGGTTTCTCCTACTAGGCTTTAGGGCAGCTAAAAGTTTGGGCTTTTTCTGAGCTCAGTGTAAACTGACCCTCTACTCCAACAATCTTCATCACATCAGCTAGGGAATGTATCAACATCTAAAATCACCGTGCTCCAGCTTGATCTTTGTCTCAATTTGTCTTGGATTGGATCCACTGTAATTTAAACTCTTAACAATTCTAACTCCTATTAAAAGATCCTACATACAGCAATCAGTAAATAAATATGTATTTCCTGGTTTCATGATCACATATATATTTTTAGCCTCATTTAAAATGTCTATAGAGGCAAAGGATGTGCCCAACTAGTTTTATTATAATAAACCACTTTAGAAGTTTATACACAAAGTACACGTCTACTAAATACTATGTGACAACACACAGAGATTAATACTAAGGAGAAAAAAGTAAGGGGGTGTATTAAAACAAAATCATTAAACAACCTTTTAAAATGAACTGGTTTGTGAAGCCTTGGTATTTTAACTAGGATATTATTTTTAAAATAAATGCCATAAGTCTTATCCAAATGTAAAGTTGTTTTATCTACAACAAAATATTTTCTAATGCAGGTAAGTAGTATAGCGAACCAACATTTCTAATATTTAGACTCAATTCCAGATCAGTGACATCAAAATATTTGGATTTGGTATGTGAACATTTGAATACAGTCCAGCTTGAGAATGCCTGGCACTTGCAATGAAGTTGCCAGGTTTTAATTATGGGTTTGGTGTGTGAAAATTATTATATTCTCTCAAAACATTCCATCAAATTCTTGGGTATTACTTTCTTCCTTTAAAACTTCTAATATGCATATTTGCTTACCTGTATAAGTGAATCTTTAAATTTTCTGTCTTTTCCCATTAGATTTCTTAGATTCATGTAAACTAGTTTTTCTCAAGTCTTTATTATAATATTTTAGAAATAAAACAATTGTCAGAAGTGTATTGCATGAAAATACAAGTTTAAAATCTTAATTTCTATTATCTGGTTCATACAATCATAAGCATCAATGCAATTTGTCAAAATGAGATTTTCATTCTGTGAAATGAAAACATACCCAGCTTCTTTAATTACTTACATAAATCATCAAACATGGGCTTCCTATGATCTATATATAAGTAATTAAATAGCACTAACACAAGCATATGCATTTGATGTAAGTGTTTGTATTTGTGACTTTTTCTGTTGCTCTCATAAAATACCGTGACTAAAAGCAACTCAAGGATGGGTTTATTTTGGCTATGATTCCAGCGCAGAGAGTCCATTATGGCAGGGAAGGTATGGCAGCAGGCAGGAAAAGCTTGATGGCCAGAGTAGGAAGCAGACTCATCACATTTTCATCTGCACACAGTAAAGAAATCAAGAAAGTGAACAAGAGAGCTAAAAACCCTCAATGTGCAACCCCAGTGGCACATTTCCTCCATTAAGACACTACCCCCTCAGTGTTCCCTAATCTCTACAAACTGCACCACAAACTGTGAGCCAAATGTTCACATATAAGGAAGTATGAGAGACTTTTATTTCAAAGCACTGCAGTAGTAATCTCAGGTTCTATTTAAAAGAGCACTGGGTTCCAGATGCATCTGTGCCGGTCAGGTTCAGTGTAGAAGTCTTGGGTTAGCAGCTTTGGAAATAATCTTGGGTGTATTTATTCAGTTTGTTCTCAATTATAAAAACTTGAAAATAACTTAAAAGTAAAAAGCACACTCAGATGCACTTCATTTAAAAAAATACTTCTCTTTTCTGAGATTATAATATGCTTACATCATCTCTACTTCCATTTCCTTCCTCTGAACCCTCCCATATACCCCTCTTTCTCTTTAAAATTCATGGCCCATTTTTCCATTAATTGTTGTTTATTGCATATATGTATACAGACATGTATATGTTTATGATGTATAGGTATATGATATAGCTGTACATGTTTATACATAAATATTCCTAAATATAATCTGCTTGGTCTGTATAATCTTACACATACGTATATTTTTAGGGCTGACCAGTTGGTGTTGGATAACTAGTTGGTGGGTTCTTTCCTGGGAAAGATTTTCTCCCATTCTCAGCATTTCTTAATTGCCTGTAGTTCTTTATGTAGGGTGGAAGCCTCATGGGCTTTCCCTCATCCACCTTAACATGTCTGTGGTTGGTACCATTGCAGCTCATGCTTAAGAAGTTGTGTTTGTGAAATGCTATAGGTGTGACTTGTGACAATCCAAGGAGACACAGTCTCACAGCAAACTGCCTGATCCTCAGGCTCTGACAGTCTTTTCTCCCCTCTTCTGTAGTACTTCATGAACCTTAGGTGAAGGAGGTTGGAGATGGCTCAGAGGTTAAGAGCACTGACTGCTCTTCCAGAGGTCCCAGGTTCAATTTCCCAGCACCCACATGGTGGCTCACAACCATGTGTAATGAGATCAGATTCAATATCTTACTCCACAGACGCTTTCTCAGACATGTCCACTGATGCTCTTTCACAGCAGCTAGGAAATGGAAACAATCTAAATGTCCTTCAACTGACAGATGGAAATGTGGTAAAATATACTATGAGATACTATTCAACTGTAAAGAAGAATGAAATCATGAAACTTGCATGTAAATGTATTGAATTAGGAAAGATCACATTGGATGAGGTTAACTTAAACCTAGAAAGACAGATGTCACATGTTTTCTCTTATTGGAGGATCCTAGCTCCAAATTTTCAGATGTGAATACATAGCCTACACAGCAAAACCAGGAAAGTAGAAAGGTACCATTGCCGGAGTAGGGATGGGAGCAATAGAAAGAGGAATAGCAGGTGACTTTATTTGTTTATTTTTTACATTATTTAGTGGGTGTGTGCATGTGTGTATGTGCACTCACACACATGCATGACACAGCATGCCTGTAGGAGTCAGAAGACAATTCATGAGTATTGATTCTTTCCCTTTACCATGTGGATCTCAGGAATTAAGGTTGGGTAATTGGGCTTAATAGTAAGCACCTTTACCCTCTGAGGCATCTCACTAGCTAAGACACATTTTCATAACTATATCACTCAACTATGACTGATTCTAGCCCACTAATCCTAAAACTTCTATAATTTTAGTTGTCTTCCTTTTTTTTTTATAACACATTGAAATATCTCTGACATCATACAATTTTCCCCACATTTTCCACTTGATTGCTAAAAGATAATTAATTCATTAATTGCTGTATTTGAGACAGGATTTTGGTAATCCCAGCTAGTCTCTAATCACTGGGTAGCCAAGGATAGCTTTGAAATTCTAATTCTCCTACCTCTACTTTCCAAGTTGTGGGACTACAGGAGTAGGTCACTGTATCAGATTTAGGTAGCACTAGATAGCAAATTAAGGGCTTTCTGATTGCAAGTCAAATTCTATACTCATGCAGTCAGACCCAACTCTTTGAAAGATACATGTTTTATAATCACCATAATAATACCTATATTAAAACTTATTTTTATTATCAGACATTTTATACATATTAGAATTCAAAGTCACCCATCTCTATTTTATATTTGTGTAAATCAAAGTGAAAATAGATTTGTGGTATTTTTAAATTTTTATCAAGTTTTCCCTACAAATTTTGGCTTGTTGACAAAGCCAAAATGGTTTTCCTCTAGAATTTCTACTCTGAACCTTTTTGGTGCCAACGTTGTATATACAGATGATATGTTTCCATCTTCACATAGGAGATAATCCAAACTCTTTCACCACCTTTGTTTCCATAGGTTAAAATACTGAGGTTTTTTTTTTTTTTTTTTAGAGATAAGTATTTAGAAAATGTTGAAGAAGTTTCTGATATTGCTCTACTAACAAGTGTCCTTAGCAAGGATGGCATTACACATCTGTAATAAAAGCACTATGGAGGCAGAGACTGGAGGAGCCTGCAAGGTTGAGCACCTAGGTCTATAGCAAAGAGAGTTCCAGGTGAGCCAGGACTGCACAGTGAAGTGTGCTCTCTCTGTATACATATAATGTGTTAATTATAAAATGTACACATATGACTTACAAAATTTATATATAAAGCATAGTATTCATATATATGTTACATGAATCTTACAAGGTCATATTAATAAAAACAAACCCAGAGGCAGGTATTGGGGTAAATTCTGAAAGATCAGAGATGCAGAACAAGCCACAGATAACCTCACCTTGCCAACTTCTCAGCCGATCCTGTTTCCTCAAAGTAGAAGCCTCTGCGTCCTCATCCAAATGGATCTCAGCTGAACTGCTGCTAAAAGGCTAAAAGCCTAAAAGCCTCTAGTTCCTGGTCCTCACACCTTATGTACCTTTCTGCTTCCTGCCATCACTTTCTTGGGATTAAAGGTATTTGTCTTTCCCAAGAAAGACATGAGATCAAAAGTGCTGTGATTAAAGGTGTGTGGCACCATGCTTGACTGTTTTCAGTGTGGCCTTGAACTCACAGAGATCCAGATGGATCTCTGCCTCCAGAATGCTAGGATTAAAGGCATGTGCTACCACTGCCTAACCTCTATGTTTAATATAGTGGCTGTTCTGTTCTCTGACCCCCAGATAAATTTATTGGGGTGCACAATATATCAACAACATATATATTTGTGTGTATGTGATAAAAGGGACAAATCATTGTATAGGGGATGACAGGTTTTCTTATGTCCCGAATCTATCCTATTAATGAAGTTATACCATTGGTTATTAATTAGGATAGAAAGAGATTAACATGCTATTGGTGACAAAGCCTACAGGGAGTGAGCTATTTTGAAAACTCCTTCAGTTCAGAGCCCTTAATGTCTGAGTTGTGGTAGTCATAGACTTAGTGAAAATGAAAAACACATGCCACTCTATTCTAACAGGATGGATATCCTTTCCTGTTCATAACTTACAAGTCTTGGTGTCCACTCAGAATCTCGGGGACACTGGTTGGGAATCCCCAGCACAATCCACTGTCTTCTGAGTTTATATAAGGAACATGGGAGCACAGGTGCACACATCTCGAAGGAAAAGACAGTCTGGGTTTTCTGATTGGTCTTGGGATAAGGATTTTTCTTAATTTAGGATTTACAAGGGCTGTTCCTACCACTGTAAAAAAAAAATAGAAAACAGCAACAACAACAAAACAAACAAGCAAAAAATTTTGCAACACTTTTTTTTTTCAAAAATTAAAATATAATTGCATAATTTTCCCCTTCCCTTTTTTCCTTTAAATCTTTCTTATGCCCCCTCCCTCAAGTTCATGGCCTCTTCTTTGTTTGAGGTTATGATATAATTACAATATCTCTGCCTTCCCTTTCCTTCTTACAAATCCTCCCATATACTCCCTCATGCTCTCTTTCAAATTCATGGCCTCCTAGTTCATTATTCTTATCCAATTCCAAATGGTCAGCTCTAAAAACATACATACACATGACATGATAAAAACTAAACAGGTTATATTTAGGAATATATATATATATATATATATATATGTTTACATATACACATATAAAACTGTTTATGTAGGACATTTTAATTAGAATCATTTCTTTTTTTTAAAGAGGTAAAAAAGGCAAGCCGTAGAGATCAGAGCAATAGTGATAGCCACCAAACTAACCTTACCTCACCACACTGCTGTCGCTTCCCAAGAGAGCCTCTTCCTGTCTAACCTGCACCTTTATTGCCTTCCTATTGGCTCTAAGTCCAGCCACATCACTTCCTCATCACTGCCTGTCTGTACAGACCTCCAGGTCTCTATGGTTGGTACTGGGATTAAAGGCATGTGTCACCACGCTTGGCTGTGTTCTTGAACAAACGGAGACTCTGCCTGCCATGTGATTGGACTAAGAGTATGAGCTACCACCACCTGACTTCTGTTTATGGCTGAGTATGACCTCTGATCTCCAGGCAAACTTTATTTATTAACATACAAATAAAATATCACCACAACAGAGACCATGGCAAGGTAGCAAATTGAGAGCAATTAATACAAATAAAGAGACTAGTCATGGTCATTCAGAATAGAGTAAAATGGTTCATCATTAAACTGAGGGACAGAGCACACAGGAAGTCAAATGAGAAAGCAATATAAACCTGGAGCTGAATCTAAGATCTAAATTGTATTAAGTACGGGGTTGAAAATATTAAATTTATTAAATTATGAAATTTCTCAGCTAAGTTTAATATCTGTTACTTTCATCAATTTATAAAACACTGAATAATCTATAATCTACAAAGTCTATCTGAATATTTCTTTCATCTCCCCTATTTCAAAAACTAAATCTGGATATTTCCTAAGGAGATCAACAGAAACCCTATTCTTTTGTTAAACGTATGTCTAACAATTGTACTATAAATTGCTTCTTATGATACCAAGTTATTTTTCAGTTCAGTTACTGCATCTGTAGAAAAACATCAGGGGGACAGTGACATTGTATGCAAAGTCAGGAAAATTCAAGTAACACAGGATCATTGTGATTCGTCTGGGCCAGAGTTGCACCATTGATCTACCTCTCCCCAATTTAACAGGTGAAGTTGTGTGTGATAGCAGAATTGGAACACTGCGTTGGTGCCTGTCTTACATGTTTAGAGAGAGTGAGAGAAGAATACTGAGTTTATGTATGTGTGGTCTGCATAAGTCAAAGAGTGACTCATACGGGATTTTAGGATAGAATCATTTCTGAAATGAGGAGACATGTTCACTGAAGTGGCTGTGTCTTTGCAGTGATATGCTTGGATACAAATCTGTATAGAAACTCATTATTTTATGGTAGAGTGTATATGACTATGTTTAGTTCGTCCTAGCTAATAATAATTACGTCAGTGAAATACAGTTTTGTTTTTTTTTTTTTTTTTTTTTTTTTTTTTTTTACATGTATCTTCTTATAATGGTGTTTGTAACTATTACTAGGCATTTGGGTGTTCTCATGTTAGAGAAATGCTGATTCTGGGTGCACTTCTCCTAATGAGTTTTGTTTCAGTGCTGTGTTGCTAATGCATTGTTTTACTCTGGAATTCAAACACACCCTCTTGTCAGAGATTTTAAATGTCTGCTATTTATAGTAAAAATCCATATGGGAGATAACAATATGTGTGGAAGGTTCCACTTACCTGGTTTTAGCGAGTTTCCTCTGCTTGCTTTTAGCAAATTAAAGTGGCTTCCTTTTCCCAAAAGGCAAACCTTGGCTTCATTGCTGCTATGCATGGAGCTTACCTTGATGGCATGTAGGGCCACATTTACAGATGGCATTCTTAGTTAAAGGAAATTCATCCTTCAAAGCAAACAGTATGTTTTTCTGTTCTTGTGAAATTAAAATTTGAAGATCTCAGTTATTACTTGCACCCCTTTTAGCCTTTCTTTCTGGAAAGTGAAATCAAACTTAGTGATTTCCAAAAATGAAAAATAAATTAAGGAAATCAGGTAATGACAGTGCCTCCAATTCTAGCTTAACTTTTACATTTCTAAGTAGTGTGTTGATTAAAGTACAAGGTTATGGAAGGTTTGCACCCACTTTTATGATGACTAGTATTATGTCAAAATATCTCCTGAAATATAATTGTATGAATTTTAGATCAGTAATGAAAGTGATTTGAATTTGTCTGGAGGCAATATGGAGCAGGTAAGTCCCTACTGAAGCATCAAATATAGAGATTAAAATTAATTTTATTCCAACATAGCAAAAGGCATAATCACCGGGATTAAGTACAATTTGCAGAATGTGGGAGATTATTTGTAAATGGTGTGCCTGACAAATGTGACATGCAGAAAACAGAGGAAACAAACAAAGAAAAACATGAACACAGGAGAAGCAATTCCATTTTTAAAATGGGCCAAAAACTAAGCAAGCAGTTATTAAAATGGTGTAGAAATGGCTAGCAAACCCATGCAAATGGGTATTTCAGTAACTACCAGAGAAATGCAAATTAAATCCATTGCATTTTGATTGGTTATCATACAAAAGACAAGAGATAAATAAAAATGCTATTAAGGACGTGGAGAAAAGGATACTTTATATACTGCCAGTGGGTCATGTAGTTTGGTGTGACCATCATAGCAAATTGAGTGGTGATTCCTCAACAAAACAAAAAATAGAACCACCATCTGGCACAGCAATTCCCTCACTGTGTATACATCCAGAGATGAAGTTTTGATGCCAAAAAAGATGTTTGCTCATCATGTTTACCATGGCAGCACTTGATAACCATATTGTATAACTGGTGCAGATGTCCTTTAGCAGATGAATGAAGAAAATGTAGTGTGTTTACACAATAAAATTCCACTCAGCCATAAAAGGAAGGCAGTTCACCATTTGTCTTAATATTGATGCGACATCGTGTTGACTCAAGCCAGACACAGGAAGTCAAACACTACATTGTCATGCATTTCAGTAGCCCAGTAAGTCAACCTTGTTGGAATCAAAGAGATTTTTAAGGGAGAGGAAGAGAGAAAATAGGGATTCAGGAGTAGAAGGCATAATTAGATGGTGTATGGAAGTATGTTAGGCAATCCCATTAATTTTTACAATTAATTTTTATAATTCATTTTCTTACAGCTGAACAAAATTCCACTGTGAATACATACATTTTCATTATCCATTTATTAGTTGATGGACAGCTAGGCTGGTTCCATTCCCTGGCTATTGAGAACACAGCGGCAATGAACATGGATGAATAACAGTAAAGGTATATACTCTGTCACTCTGCCATCCAAAACTGAGTACATACCAGGGAATAATAGAACAGGATGCTATGCTAGTTCCATTTCTACCTTTATTAAAGGCACCTTCACACTAATTTCCACAGTGGTTGTATCAGTTTACATTACCACCAATAGTCATTATGGCTGTCTTCAAGAAATCAAATGATAAAAATTTCTGTCAATGACATGGATAAAACAGTGATTCTTAGAAATCCTTTTGTACACTTAATAAAAATTTAAATGGAGCCTTCAAAATTAAAAAGGTAAGGTTTCAACACAATAATATTTACAACAGAGCTATAGGTGTACTCATATAATTGACAAAGAATGTGAAAATTTAGGGTATATGAGAATTATCTGCAGAGCTTGTTAATGTAAAAGACTCAGATTCACTTTGATAGATATTTCTTAAATGGTTTGTTATTTTAGGGCTTCAATGCATAGCACTCCTTTCCTTCTTAGTTCAAAATGAATTTAGAGATACATGTAGGAATTGAACAGATTGGGATGGAAATATTGTTTTGGGCTGACAGCATTACTAAGAATACAGATACAAATTGATGTTAGGAGGATGACTCAGACTCGGCTCCAAACCAGCAGGCATCACCATTCTGGCATTTGGAGTGCAAATTCTCCAAGGCTTTGCTGGAGAGGAAGCCTCAAGCATTGTGAAAAGGCTAGTACCAAAGGGAAAGCTGGTGAGCTGGTGAGTATGAATTCTTTCTCCTAAATATTGGACATAAGTCTTTTCTCCAAGTGGAAATAATCAGTAAGCTGTGAGGATTCAGCACAAACATTATTTTACTTTTATCCCCTTCAGATTGCTTTAGATCTATCTATCTATCTCTCTATCTATCAATCTATCTATAGATCTATCCATCTATCTATAGATCTATCTATCATCTATAGCTCTATCTATCATCTATAGATCTATCATCTATAGATCTATCTATCTATCTATCTATCTATCTATCTATCTATCTATCTATCTATCTATCTATCTATCTATCTATCCATCCATTCATCTGTTCATCCCAACAAGCTGGAACTATTGTTGGTTCCAGAGTGCAGAGTTGTCTGACATGGGTGTTGGGAACCGAACTCGTTCTTTAGATGAGAAGTAAATACTCTTTACTTCTCAGCCATCTCTCCAATCCCTCTCTGATTTCAATTTTGAGGTGGTAATAGTTTCTGATATCAATCAAACAAACACATGAGCTTCCATTCAAATTTGCCTATTTTGTTTCTATGACAATAAATGACTCGAATCTAGCACCAAAATAATGCAGTAAAACAGGGTATTGTTACTAACTTAATGAGTATATTAGGAATTTTGTTGTTTTCCAATGATTAATAGAAAGCTCAGCAGAGAAACATTAATTAAACATTATGGATGTTATTTTTAGGTAAGGATTTATTATGTGAAAATGAATGGTCTTCATGAATTATGCTATGAATTAGTTTGGCTCCTTCAGAAGCACACTGAGACAAGGATTGAAGTGCTAATAGTTGAAGGAAGTGGGGAAAGGAGGACAGGTAGAATAGCCAGTAAAGAAGAATGACAACCTCCTCTGTGAGGTGCATTGTGGGACACATGCCTCTCTCCCAGTGGGTCCACCCATGGGCTCACAGGGTGCTCTAAACCTGCCAGTCCTCTCTAGTCATTCAGTCCCTGGCAAATCTGGCTAAGTACAGGAGCAACAACAGCTCCAGCAGCAGGAGAGACCCTTTGGCAACTGAATGTGCTGGATGGAATTGAGCAGTAGCTGCCTTCACCTGACTGGGAGATGTTCCAGAGTGCAGAAAGCTTTGGATGTTTCACCATAGCCTCTGCTTTACAGTTTGTGAAAATATGTGGTATCAGTGCTCGCTTCGGCAGCACATATACTAAAATTGGAACGATACAGAGAAGATTAGCATGGCCCCTGCGCAAGGATGACACGCAAATTCGTGAAGCGTTCCATATTTTTGCCAAACACCCTAATTGTCGTGCTAGAAACCTCATCCAACTACTGATGGACCTGGAGGCAGAGATCCATGACTAGGCCCCAGGTGGATCTCTGGGAGTCCAATTAGCGAGAATGAGGAGGGTTTATATGAGAGAGAATTGTTGAGACCAAGGTCGGATAAAGCACAGAGACAAATAGCCAAACAAACGGAAACACATGAAATATGAACCAATGGCTGAGGGGTCACCAACTGGATCAGGCCCTCTGAGTGGGTGAGACAGTTGATTGGCTTGATCTGTTTGGGAGGCATCCAGGCAGTGGGACCGGGTCCTGTGCTCATTGCATGAGTTGGCTGTTTGAAACCTGGGGCCTATGCAGGGTCCCTTGGCTCAGCATGGGAGGAGGGGACTGGACCTACCTGGACTGAGTCCACCAGGTTGATCTCAGTCTGTGGGGAAGGCTTTGCCCTGGAGGAGATTGGAATGGGGGGCGGGCTGGGGGGAAGGTGAGGGGGGGCGGGAGGGGGGAGAACAAGGGAATCTGTGGCTGATATGTAGAACTGAATTGTATTGCAAAATAAAAAAAAAAAAAAAATATGTGGTATCATTCCAAAAACATTGCCTTCTTTTCCAAGTTTTGTGTTATTAAAACTGGATGGCAATCTTTATCAACTGCTTTACTTGCGTCTAATGAAATCATTGTACCATGTGTGCTTTAAATACTTTATTACACATATTGTGTGTGTGTGTGTGTGTGTGTGTGTGTGCATATGTGCATTGTGCAATGACAAGTGTTTGGAGGTCAAAGGGCATGTGGAAGCCCACTCAGTTCTTCAAACTTTGCAGATTCCAATGGCTTTGGGCTTAGTGGCCAGCACCTTAACCTCCTGGGCTTTCTCTTTCCTGGTCCCCTGACCTGTGTGTCTTTCATGTACAGAGGCAGCATAGTACAATGTGTATTTTTGAATGTTGAAGTAAAGATCTTTGCTACAATTTCAAGACGGCAAAGTCAAATGATTTTAAATTCTTTTTTTTTTTTTTTGGTTTTTTGAAACAGGGTTTCTCTGTGTAGCTTTGCGCCTTTCCTGGAACTCACTTGGTAGCCCAGGCTGGCCTCGAACTCACAGAGATCCACCTGGCTCTGCCTCCCGAGTACTGGGATTAAAGGCATGCGCCACCATCGCCCGGCGATTTTAAATTCTTAATAGTCTCTGTTTAATATATTTTATTCTGGATTGATAAAAATTAAAGACAAGCTAGTCACTCTCCCCCAGTCTCAATTGTCTGTGGCAAACTTAAGTAATATTGACTGTAAAACATTTTGAGTAATTGATATGGCTCCTCACCAAAGCTTGCAAAAGATTTGAAATTATGAATTCAGTGTTTAACAAATGGGGCTCATGAGCTTTTCCTTCATGTGTCATAATTACAAGGTTTTTATTTCTCTTGAAAATTATCCATTTAAATGAATTGAGTGTATTTTAATAAAAAATTATGGGAATGTTTTTACATTCCTTTTATTGTACAATGTGCAAATTCTGTTCTAACACCTTCATTTATCTTATCACACCTTTACTTGTGACAGGAATTTTTGTCATTTGCAGCTTTTCTTGTATTTGGCTCAGAGTGTTCATAGATCCATATTATATCAATTTGATTTTTTTCTAAGACATAATTAGTCTCTTTATTGTATCCCTCCATTTTATTTTATTAACTACTTTCTTGCATTTTTAGGAAATTTTGTTTGACATCCTTTGCCTAAAATTTCAGAGTGAACACTCTGGACACATTTTCATATTTTATGTGTGAACCTTAGGCTACATTGTTTCCTCTGGTATGGCCTTGACATGCACACAAAGTATATATAACTTAAGACCAATTCATGGTCAGTTTTATTTGGTATGTAACCCCACTCTAACAGATATTCATATGTTGTAGCCCACTAGGTTTCCTAGTGGCTGTACCCAGCAGGACTGTGTAAGATGTTGATTGGACCACAAGCCTGGGTACAAGGTGATGGTAATTAGCAAGGAGGAGGTCTTTTGCTCCACCCCTTGGAGTTGTTATAAAATAGACCTTTGAAATAAAGTTCTAGGCCCATTTGAATAAGGATCCAGGCCCACCTGAGTCTATGTTTTCTCTCCCATCTTTATTTCTAACTAAGTCTCTTATCCCTCGTTCCTTAACAGTCCCAGGGGTAAGTAAATGTGGGGGCTGGTCTCCCACATTCATATAGCATAAAATTATACCCATAGATATGATAGCAATTGTCAATAAAATAGGCTGATTTTTCAAACATATAGTACATCACCATATCTAATTTTATCGATAAAATAAAAAATCTAGATATTTTATTTTTAATTTTTATTAGTATTTGTGTGTGAGTGTCCCCGGAGGCCAGAATCATGTGTTGAAGTCCCTGGAGCTGGGGTTAATAAGAAGATATGAAACGTTCAATGTAGATACTGTGAAGAGAACTCACCTCTGAAACAGAAACAAGTATTTTTAACTGTTAGCTTATTTCTCCATCTTGTAAATAACTTATTTTTTTTTAAAAATATGTATTTATTTTTGTCTTATGAACATTGGTGCATTGCCTTCAGTATATCTGTCTAAAAATACCCATGTGTGTGCATTGCCTTCAGAAGCAAGATCCTCTCAAAATGGAGTTACAGGCCGTCGTCTGCCTGTGGGTGCTTGGGATCAAACCCAGGTCCTTTGCAGGAGCAGCTCTTACTTGGTATAATAACTTCTCGATACACACATATTTTCAGTCAATATCTAAGGTTTCTTACATTTTTGTTTTTCTTTTACATCTATTTTGGTCAAATCAGAAATTAATAACATGATAACCATATGGTATATTATGTTGTTTGGGATTTAGAAAATCCTTTAAACAAGCCGGGCACCATTAATCCCAGCACTCTGAAGGCAGAGCCAGGCGGATCTCTGTGAGTTCAAGGCCAGCAAAGGTCTACAGAGCGAGATCTAGGACAGGCACCAAAACTACATGGAGAAACCCTGTCTTGAAAAACCAAAAGAAAATAAAAAAGAAAGAAAATTCTTTAAATTATAGTCCTTGTTTTTCAGTTTTGCCTTTGTGATATATTTGTGAAGGTATATTGTAATTTATTTTTATATATTTGTTATACTATTGTTATACTATACATATTTGTTATACTATATATATTTGTTATACTATAATATAGTAATATGTACATTTTCTTTATAAATTTTAATATATTTTACATTCTATATGTATGTAAGAGAATTTGTCCACTGCAATTCACATATCATTTAACATGCTCCCAGTGTCTCTGAATGTATATAAACAACAGTTAAGTCTGGAGGCCCCAGGAGGTGAAGGTTTAAACTTGTAAGTGATGTTTCATAGATCATATTGAGTACTTCCTTCATGTGCATATTGTTTCTGTTTGTTCATTTGGGAACTTGACAGTGGTTCCACTGTGACTGACTTGCTTTATTTATTTATTTATTTATTTATTTATTTATTTATCTATCTATCTATTTATTTAAGATCTACTTATTATGTATACAGTGTTCTGTCTGCATGTATCCCTGCAGACCAGAAGAGGGCACAAGATCTCATTACACATGGTTGTGAGTCACCATGTGGTTGCTGGGATTTGAACTCAGGACCTCTGGAAAAACAGCCAGTGCTTCTAACCTCTGAGCCATATCTCCAGCCTGCTTTATTGTTTAAATCTTATTGAGCTATATCATCTACACAATGATGATTGTTAGTAATGTATATAATTTAGTTAAAGCTTAAGATACTATAAATTTACTACTTCATTATTAGCTTAATATGTTCCATCTCATCCAACTTTTGATGCAAAGAATCTCAATTTTGTGGGAATACTGTTTTTAACTGTATTTTTATTACCAATGACTGCTATCATTCCTGCATAGTGAAAGGAAAATATCTGAGTTCAACAGAGAGGAAAATGTGCTTAGGAACTTAGTCCTTTCAGACATCTTGGTGTCTCCAGAGGCGTCTGACCAATGTCTTCACTTTCTTTTTTCACAGTAGGCTACCTGGTGCACTTTCTGTCCTGAGATGGACTTAGTTACTTTTGTACAAACCTCTATTATAATACATTTTAGAAAGTAATGTAGCTTTTAATTTATTTTATTAATTTATTTTTTTATTTTATTATGTATTCATTTTCCTTAATGCCACATTGGTTTTTTTGAACATATACACATATACATATTATTGGGTTTTTTCATTCATATACTTGAGGGAGATAATTTACTTTTCTCTTTGTTAGCATTTTCTCATCCAATTTTGGTTTTACTTGACTGGCATGTATAACAGCCCAAGAAACTATGTGTTTACTGTAGTATGGAGTGATTTAGGAAGCTATATCTTAGTGGCCAACCCTGCCCACTCCTCTACTGTATTAAGCTGCTGGTGGACATCGTATGCTCTTTTCTTTGATCTGTTATAGTGGCTGGTTTCACACTATATATTACCTCCAATCCCACAATGCTTTGTTCTATTTGTTTAATATTCTACACACTTTCTTAAATAAGATGTCGGTTGCAGAAATGATTTGTCTTCCTTTTTGGCATCTACAAACGTATATTGGGAAAATAGTGCTTTACATGTGCTTGAAAATGAAATAGATATCCTGAATTTCTGGATACAATACTGATCTGGATCCAGAATGTCATATTTGTATGTTTATATTTACTAATGTTTATTGACTGAGATATATTTAAACATCTCACTACAGTATTTTTATAAATATAGTTTTTCTTATTGTTTTGAATTATTAGGCACTTTTATTGTTAAGTTGTCATAACAGTTAATTTATTATTGGAAATGTTGCATGATAGGTCCCCACATACTAAATTGTAGTCCTTCCTCTTTGATCAGGGGGTGAGGATGCTGTATATTCCTGTGATGAAATGGGAGGTGCTATGCTCAGGATGCTTGACATGTACATCACTCTTCCTGAAGGGTAAGAGATATTTCAGCGTTTCCTGGCAATAAGTTCTGGTTGGTTTTCCAGGCCACGCTCTGGCTAGTATTCAGTCACCCTGACAGGTACTCCGATCTCTAGTCCTACCATCTCTTCAAAGGTCCTAAAGCACCATTAGTTCTTTACAGGGCTTTCTAAGCACCTCCTCAGAAACTGTGGGGTTAGATTCAAGGCAAGTTCATTTCAATTTCTGTCCTCTTCACATTAAAAAGAAAAACACCTTATAGAAACATAACCATGCTTTGCATTGCTAAATGAGAGGTCATATGATCATTTCTGGCATCTGTACTTACATATTAATGTTTCCTCAGTAATTGTCATTCAGTTCTACAGAATAGCTATACTCATGTCTATTCATCCATTTATCATATACCTATAAATTGTTGATCATCTGTTGATATGTTTATTATAACCTCAATTCTACCTCTTATAATATAACTAATGTTTTTATTCACTACAAAAAAAATCCAAAATCATTCGTTTTCCATAGTCAGACATGGTTGTTACAGATACTACTAAACACCCATTGATCGTTTACTAAACATTGATCTTTAAGTTGAAACTCAGATTTTTACTGTTTGCTTTTTTTTTGTTTCAAGTATAAAGCCTATTTGTGTTTAATGTAAAGGGGACTTTGAATGAAAAGCACCATATGTAAATTACACCAAAATGAAAGCCCAATAAATGAGGCATAAGCCTTTGTGAGACCTTGAGGAACTGTGGTAGAAGATAAATAGTGATGATTAATGAAGCATTTATTTCTGAATGACTCAGATGTAGCCCTTTGAGTATCTGATATTCTTCCGAAGTCATCAGAGTTCATGACTAATGTAAAGTGTCAACCACAGCAAACATTTTGGACTTTTTTGTACTTTACTAAAAACTTTTTTTTTATCCTGATGGTAACAAAGCTGCTGACAACCATGCTTGAAAGTTCTTGCTTTATTTAACACGGAAATGATTCAGAAGCAGCAAGAAAAAGAGAAAATGAGCAAACTTTAAATAATTCTGCTTTACTAATATTTTTTCAGTTTCCTCTGTAAATGGTGATGATTCATCCAACTTCCCCAGTTTTATTGTCCTCTATCTAAAACCAAATATTAAATGCATAAAAATGTACATTAGGGGAAGTACATGAAGGGTTTCAGTTATCATCATTTTAGATTGCCTGAAATTGAAATGATTCTCTTCCTCCTCCTCCTCCTCCTCCTCCTCCTTCTTCCTCCTTCTTCTCCCTCTTCCTCTTCCTCTTTTCCTTCTCTCTCTCCTCCTCCTCTTTCTCCCTCCCTTTACAAGTATCTACAATTCATTATTCTATTCATGTCTGGGTCATTTATGGAAAGTGATAGTCATCTGGATGCTGCCTTCCTTGCTCATTGCCATGAAGCTGTTCTTTAACTGTCTCTATATTTGCAATTAGTGAAAACATGGATGAAGGAGAAAAATGCATAGGTAAGGGTATTTGTACAAATTTTCATTATGTTATCCATTAAAAATGACTCCATTATGCTGATTGGGATTTCTATCATTTCTTGTTCCCTTCATCTCACATTTCTTTCCTACAGTGTTTCCCCCTCTCTGTCCTATAGATCATCTGGACTTTGTAGTTATTGTTGGGTATATTCACAATGTGACAGTATTAACTCTTCATTTATAGCAAACAAAAACATCTCCAACATTCCCAGTCATATCCTGGGATGCACACTGAAACTTCATTCTAGGAGCAGGGCACAAATTAATTATTCAGTTACTTGAAGTTTCTATGGCTTAGTAGTAATGGCCCAAATGCTCATAATCTCTCTTCATCTATTTTTGAGACAACATCAATCAGAGTTTTCGTATGTTCCCTTGTCTCAGGAATGTGGTACTATTGATGAGTTTTCTCTCATTGACTTGAATGAACAACAACAAAAAGGCAAAAGTTTGAAAATCAAATATGGTTTTTCTTGTTATGTCAACATGGCCTTGAGGGCTATGGACTTCCTTATGACATCATGCTCTTTAAACTCTCTGTAGGAAGAAGCTTTCTTTTTATTCCATCTAATGCATGTATGAAAATAAACTATTGACAAAGAGAAGCACAGTTTGGATGTACTTGCTTAAAGCAAAATTACGAGGAAAAGATAACTTGGCTCAAATCAGGAGGAGTATGCCTTTAGCTTTTAACTATGACTTTGATCTTTTTTAAAATTTTAAGTGAGAAAGAGAATATGAGCAACAGTTACAGATCTTGAGCTCCTATCCGTAGGCAGAGGTTTTTGTCTTTGTGTGTATATGTATACCTAGATGCAATTGTGTTTCTGTGGAATGAGGAAGAACATTTATGTGTGGGCATGCAAGTTTATTTCTGAGGGATGGAGAACAACCTGAGATGTAGTTGCCCAAGTCCTCTTTACCTTTGAGACAGGCTCTATCACTGGTTTCTAAGTAACTCGTCCAGTATACTATGCAGGCTGATAGGACATATTAGGAATCCGCCCTTCTCTTCTCTGCCTCCACATTGCTGGTAGCATATGTGTCTCCAAGCTGTTTTTCCCCCGTGTGTTCTGGGGATTCAAATGAGGTCCCAGTGCAAACAGGGTGGTCACTTTCCTCACTCAGCTATCTCCTCAGTCCCCCAAGAGGAGTTAAACATGTTTATCTTACAACCACAAGGGACTACCATTAGGTTACACATGTTAGGGAGGAAACTGAGGTTCTAAAAGTTTCAGAGAACTTTTTCAAAAAATCATAGAGGTGTTGATTAGTAGTCAGGATGTTAACTTTCCCTTAAAACTAAGCTCTTCAGAGGCTGTCTATCATCTCTATATAATGATGGAGGACTTTCGGTGTTCTGCTCTCATGAGATTATCAAGTACTGAAAACAGGGCTTGTTGTCTAATGGGTCAAATAAGAAGGGAAGGAAGGAAAGAAAGACAGAGAAATAAAAGAGTAAGGGAGTAAGTATGAGGTACGTAAGGATGTAAGGAGGGAAGAAAGGAAGAAAAGAAGCAAAGAGAAAGAGTGACATAGAGGAAAGAAGGGAAGACTACATCATATAAGTTTCCTGTCATTTTTTTCATTTTTAGTGAGATGTAGCAAAGATACTGTCTTATAGAACATTTTCTGAGTGTTAAAACCCATGAATAATTATTTCATAGTCTGAGTCTCCCACATCTGTCATCCTCCTCTTTCTACTGAACTATGTACCATGAAGTCATGTCCTTCAGCTCCTGCATTGAAGTCTTGGAAGATACTGTGAGATTATTGTGTCACTTGGCACTGGGAGTCCTGAGAGAACATTGCTGAATATTCTCCTTTTCTCTCCTCTGTGCAAAGTAAATGATATTTACTTGCTTTAAAACTCCTGCTTTTTCTTTCAATTGCCAGATGTTCTCCATTTTTGTGATAAGCATCTTTTCCACTCAGTACAAATCGCATTAAATTTTAGCCATAATCGAGATGAAAATGAATATATAAAACAAATGAAATAGACTTCATTTTCCTATCTTAAATCTGTTTATCTTGGGCTGTGCATTTTGCATCTTTAGCATAAGAAATCTAGAGAAGGGAAAACAATAAATATAATTGTCTTAATTTAAAAGTATTTTACTCTGGAATTTTTCATTGATTGTTTGTTAAGAGTATGGATTATAGATACACAGAATACATCCTATCCTTCTGCATAATATCAGTCTATGAACATTAGCAGGTCTGGTATAAATATTTTGAAATCCTGTTGAGCTGTCACAAACAACTAGATGATTCATGCTATTGTGTATATGCAAACGTTGTCAAAAGTGTTCTAACTCTGCTATAAAGAAGATCAAAATGGAAGGTAGTGAGTTGAGGACATAGACATTCTTGGAGTTATTTTCAAGTTGTATTTATTGATATGAAATGGTATCAAATCCCTCTCTAGTATATTTCCCGAAGGCCATAACTTAAATTGTGATTTATCCAGGACTCTATAACATTAGTTAAAGGTACACTATCATATTGCTATGAATGTTAGTACAATTCCACATAAAGTGCTAAGAAAAATACATAAGTAAGATAAAACCATTTATTCACCATATACTGTATTTCAAAACCAGAAAAAAAAAAAAAAACAACTCTACTTCAATTACTAATTATACACTCTAGTTCAGTAAGTGTTGGAAACTAACCATACAAACAGGGACCAGGCCATGAATACAATAAAGTGGACCTACACTAAGCATCACAGGAATCCCAGGGATCTAGACAGAACTTCTACAGTTACCATAGCAATACAGTAAGTCACACTCTTTATAGTAAATCCTTATAATGGTCAAGACTTAGGATCAGACTACCAGCAGCCTTTCTGTTTTTGACCCCAATTTTTATCTTAAGACCATCCCAAGAGGGACAAATCTGTTCTCCAAACAGTTATATAAGAGGTTCCCTTTTAATTAGTCCATCTCCTGGCCCCTCACGCCAATAACCTCCTAAGAATTTCTAAAAACCTTTGCAATATCATTATAAAACTATCCCATTCCCCAGTTCATCTTTGAGTTTCAAAGAGGACATTCTGAATGCAAATGAGGACAGTTCATTTTTTTGGGAAGGTGATTTTATGTCTTAAATCTTGAAACTTTGTCAGATACCATTAAAATTCGTTCAACTTCATTACCATTTGCTTTGCTGTCAACCATTAATAAATCATACATTCATTAAATAGCAGCAAGTTAGGAATAAATTCTGTTTCAGGATGGAAATCATTGGCTATTTGTGATAGGATTTATAATTGAATTGATGCAATGTTTGTTCTACCGGATTTTACTTGGCTCTGTTAAGTTTCAGGTTGCTGTGACAGAATAATAAACCAGCATAAGAAATAAATTCTTTCTTGTATGCGTACGTATGTGTTCATGTACAGCTAGCTGCAAATGTATGTGCATGTGTGTATGTGTGTGTGTGTGTGTGTGTGTGTGTGTGTGTGTGTGTGTGTATGAGGGGTAAAAGTGAACTTCAGATGTCTTTCCTCCATCACTTTTCATCTTTCATCTTTGAGACAGTGTTCCTCTTAGAAACTGCTACTCACTGATTAGCTAAAGGAGCTGTCAATCAAATCCCAGGAACATACCTCTCTCTCCATCCCTAGCGCTGGGTTTACAAACCCTGGCTGGCTTTTTGGTGCAGATGCTGATGATCAAACCTAGGTACTCTAGTGCTTTTCTATCATCCCAGCCTCTACCACCCCCAAATAAAAGCACTTGAAGGGAAAAACGCCCTCCAAATCTGAGAACAGTACTGAAAAAATGTCATCTGTAGCTTAGCTGTAGCAATTCTTTATTCGTGAAAGAATGTAAGCTGGATTGTACTTATAGATATGCTCAGTGGCTGAATATACTCTAATAGACAAAGGTGAACTTCTCATATCTTACTCTGGCATGATTTTTCCTCACTAGGAAATTAACTATAATTTTGAAGACTATAGAGCTGGTTAATTCTTGTTCAGTGTTAGAACTGTGAAGTTTAAGGCCACTCCATGATACATTTTTAATAGCTAGGTTTTAAAGCTTTTGTTAAAGTATTTTTGACTCAATTCTTTGTGACTGGGAGTCTCTGTCATTTGGAATGTAGAGTAACATTTATAATATAGAGTAACTTTATTTCATGAAAATCACATTGGGAATGAAGGGGGAAGTGAGTCATGCTATTTCTCATGAAAATTAAATGTTTTTTGTTTTATTTATTTATTTTTTTTGCTGACCGTATGGTCAAATATTTTCATGAAATAAAAGTAGGATTTTATTTCTCTCTTGCATTTTATAACCCTGCCATTTCTTCTGAGTGGTGCTATGATCAATTATTAACATGAATCATGAAAGTTCATCATTTTCTTGGATGTTGAGGTTTGATTATGTGTACTTTAGGTGTTGTCAAGAGTGATTATGAACATGCAGAATTCAGAATGACTCAGAAATTCTCTAGATAGTTCAAAACCTTAGGAACAATGTTTAGCTGTAAGCAGCCCATATTCTCTCTATCACATGTTTGACTCCCCTATAAGAGTTTATTAGTTAGAGTGAAGACATACAGCTATCTCTTAAGTTGCCTCTAAATTGAGTGGGATACTCTGAAGTCAGTCCTCAGGAGAACCTGCCAGTGATGACACCATTCTGCAAAGTTTGTGACTGTCAATGGAACTGCTCCACACATACACAGCAGTGGTGGTGGGTGTTTTCAATTTCAGGACACCTATAAGGGAAAGAGTTTCTAATTTTTCTTCTTATTTTTTATTTTTTGAGACAAGATTTCACTGTGTCGCCCTGGCTGTCCTGAAACTCACTCTGTAGACCAGGCTGGCCTGGAAACTCACAGAAATATACCTGCCTCTGCCTCCTGAGAGCTGGGATTAAAGGCATGTGCCATCACTGCCCGGCTAGTGTATTTTCTTGCATTAAGAAAATTCTGATTTTTCTTTCCATGTTTATTTTCCACAAACTTCGCAGCGAGAAAACAAACACAAAGCTCTCAGACTGCCTTCCTCTCCATCCACACGTTCAAACATTTCCTTTCAACCAAATTTTTAATTTGCAATAATATTTTTCATTTTAATCACAGTTTTCATGTAGTAGATAACTTTTTCTATTAATTTTACAATCTATTGTTTTCAAATATTAGTGTAAAAAACCCTCAGAGTTTATTTTCCAAAAGGTAGAAGCAAACACAAATAGGAATATTTGTCTGTCTGCTCTTGATCTGCTTCCGGTTGCTTGTCTATCTATCTGTCTGTAATGAAATTAAAGAGAATTATACAGCATTTTTCATCATAATATAAAGGGGAAAACAAATTTTAAACACTTTAATGATATTTTTTGTTGAATTTATAAATGAGCATTTAATGATTTTTCAAGTTTTAAAAATAGTTTATTATACTTGGATAGGAAAGTTCTTGTGACAAGTAAATTTGGTAATCAGTTTATTAAATCAAGACAAAAGAGAAATTGGAAGAGATTCACATAGAAATGGCAGGACATAGTCCTCCATCAAATAGGATGTCCTTAAGTAATGACACTTTTTCAGAGAGAGAGAGAGAGAGAGAGAGAGAGAGAGAGAGAGAGAGAGAGAGAGAGCAATATCTATCTATCATCTATCCATTCATCCTTGCATATAAATAAATATTCTTAAATTCATGAATCTAATCTTGCCATAAAAATATTCATGAATTGACTATCTGACATCAGATTATCACCATTGTTTTTCCTACTGTGAGTATTCATAATAACTTAAATAGTTTTAAATTATAATTGTAGCCTTTTATGCTGTTGCAATCAGTTTTAGCACATATATATTTTTTTCTAAAATGTAAATATATGTATTAAATTACCAAATTTCATATTGTGATTATTTGAAAAAATATATCCTATAATAGGTAATCTAAAACTAATATGTAATTCATTTAGTTCACGTATGATTTCATGAATCAAAGTTATTCTGAAAAAATATGGAAACCTTGCTCCTTCTGAAAACTACTTACTGCATTCGGTTTTAATAAATCTCTCAAATGAGATGCATTTCTTAAAAAATCTCATTTGTACTTATGAAGCTAGAAATCGTAACTATCATTGAAATGGACCATGGAGTGGTTTTTTTTGGAATAAATGTTGACATAGCCATGGACTAACACTGTTACGGCTTGGATATGAAGACATTTAAAAGCCTTGTGGGGTGAAGCATTGGCTCATGGTGTAACCATGTTCAGAGGTAGAGTTTAAGGAAGTGATTTGGCTCCTGAAGACTTGGCATCACCAATGAATTACTGATGGTGAATTTAGAGCCCAATGGCATTATGAGGGTGAGAGAATTTTCAGAGGAGTCTTAGCTTGAGGAAACGTATCACTGGGGCTATGCCTTCTGAGGATATATTATTTATTGTCTGTCTGTCTGTCTGTCTGTCTGTCTGTCTCTCTCTCTCTCTCTCTGCATCCTGCCTGCCATTAGGCCATCTCAAGTATTAAACACCCTCCCCACCATTCTGGTCTACCTTGCTATTAGCCCACAGCAATGGTGCCTGCAAACCAACCGTGGACTGAAACATCTGAAACTGTGAGCCCAAATCAATCTTCCCTCTCTTAATTTGTTTTTCTTAGATTTTCTGCTGCAGTGGCAGGAATCTAGTACAAATAGTGCTCTTCATTAGCCATGAAATGACACTTTTGTCTTGAAGGGATTTGGGCAGGCATATGGACCATCTGTCTCAATGACTGCCCTTTATGTAATTTTCACTGTCCATCATTTTATTCATATAATTTACCTCTCTCCTTTAATTACTCTACACTTGCAGATTCCATGATTGACAATATGTTCACTCTGTGAAATGCTGGCCATATTGTACTCATTCACTGAGGAACAACTCACTGGTCTTGCTAGTAGCTTTTTAACAGTTACCAAGTGTAGCAAGAGAATTATAATCATTTCACTGTTTGTAGGATGATTTTGTTCATGGTCAACCAGGTCTGTTTTTTATTCAAACTATTTAACATTTTCTTTCTCTGTTCAAAACCTTTTTAACATCCTAAAACTAGTATCATGTATTTCTTTTACTATTGATATCTGGCTTATTTTAAAGTTAGGGACATGAAACTAAGAAAAGCTCTATTCACTAGTTACTTCTCATCACCGCCACTGAGTTAGAGGAGGAAACACCCCATGAGCTTGTTTTAATGGGCCTCTCTCTGGAAAATTAAAGCAGCTTGGGGATAAATGGTTACAGTCTATCATCGAGAAAATGCAAGGCAGAAACTTTGATGACTGACTTGCTTCCCCTTGCCTAGTTATCTTTTTCATAAACACAAACCTTCCTATTCAGGGATGGCAGTGCCATCAATTAGCAATCAAAAAATGTCCCATGAATATTCCACAGCCAATCTGATGTAGGCAGTACCTCTGTTTAGGTTCTGTCTTCCCAGGTGATTCTGAGTTGGTTGAGTTGACAGCTGACTCTAGCTATGAGAAGCAGAAATAATACTTTTTGTTTTTGCTCATGGTTTCAAAGGATTTCATCATGGTCACTTGACTTGATGTTTCTGGATCCTTATGTGGTGAAGCAGAATACCATGGTGACTTGAGCATGGGGTAGAGGTAGAGGTTGGTCACCTCATGGTGTACAGGGAGTAGAGACAGGGAAAGAGAAAGGGTCTAGAGACTGAATCCATGGATCTTTTCCCCATCTTGTTTTACTGTTAATAAGGCTGGCCTGGTGTTGGTTCAGTACAGGTAAACACAGTTGTGAGTTAATAATCATGACAGTTCTATCAATTCCAGAGAATAGAGCTCTGTAGTCCTTCGCCTATCTTCATTCTCTTACGTACTTCCCCCACTCTCTTCTGCCATGTTACCTGAGCCTTAAATAGAGTAATATAGAGATGTCTTATTAAGGCTGGGCACAAAGCCCTCACTTATTTTCTGCCTTTTGGGCAGCTGTGAGTCTTTGTACGCATGGGCAATTTGTAGTAGGGAAAAGCATCTCAGATTACATATAATTTTTTTTTAAAAAAACTCATCTTTAAAATTCCTCTCACTAAATCAATAACAGTATGTTGAAGTATTCAGGGTTTATTTAGAGTTAAAAAGACCAGAGTTGAAATTTTAATTTCACACATCTGCTTTAGAAGATGAGCTGGAAATTTTTTTTTTTGAGACAGGGTTTCTCTGTGTAGTTTTGCGCCTTTCCTGGAACTCACTCTGTAGACCAGGCTGGCCTCAAACTCACAGAGATCCGCCTGCCTCTGCCTCCCGAGTGCTGGGATTAAAGGCGTGCACCACCACCACCCGGCAAGAGCTGGAAATTTAATGTAATTCTTTTTCTTTGTTCTTATTTATAAAGAAATTGTAGTTTCTGCAAATTTAACTTGTAAATATTTTAATAAACATTAAATAAGGTGAGAACTTGCTCTGAGTTATTCATTATCATTTAAATATTTTTTTGGAAATTATCTCAAAATAACAATAATTTTGCTCTGTTATGACAAGAGATTTTAAGTTTGTTGTTAATGTATAAGATATGTTAATTTGCTTATTTTAATATAATTCAAAGGAAAGATGTCCATACACACATACATTTTAGCTGTGAAACATTTGAGTAATTTTCAATATTAATTCCAAAAGCAATTATTAAAAAAAATTATAAGACTTTGTTAATGGAGAGTGAAGAGATGCATCCTATATAAAAGGAACATTGTTGCTGATAGATAACACATATTCTGGAAAATGGATAAGAGAGCACAGAGCTTGTAAACTTGTAGAAAGAAGTGATGACGAAAATAGCCTTCTACAAGAAATAATGATACCTTGGTTTATCTTGTCAGTTGTTGCGTGGAACCTGGTCAATGCATCAAAATTAACTGTGACAGAATAATGTTAATATCTCTCTGGTAGAATGCCCCACTTTACATATAAAGACATTAAAAAATTGATCTTTCAACATTTCACATATTCTTTTGTAGAAAATGTATATTCATTTTATAAACGGCAGGTTGAATGAGTCTGGAACCCTTC
The DNA here is from genome assembly GCF_949786415.1 of Peromyscus eremicus. Classification (NCBI taxonomy): domain Eukaryota; kingdom Metazoa; phylum Chordata; class Mammalia; order Rodentia; family Cricetidae; genus Peromyscus; species Peromyscus eremicus. Next base: position 20,411,537 of record NC_081432.1, read on the forward strand.
AGTCTAAGTCTCATTCTATAGATAACCTGAGGGAGATCCCCAGACACTAAGTGAATTTTCCAGATTCATGCAGACTCTTTCCAAGGAACCGAAAATGAAATCTCCCATTAGCTCCCTTCTGTTCAGTGTTTCGACTTCATAGCTGGGTGTCTCTCTTATTCTCACCATTTGGGAAGATTTGCAATCAACAACTCCTTACTGCTCACTCCGGGAGAACTTCAATTGCACTATAATTTGCTAACAGCACCCCACCTACCCCATTCTTTAAATCACATTTCTGGAGTTTTTTGAACAGTATATAAGGCTTCTATTTTGTTAATTTTAGATCCTATTTTTGATTTACTTAAATGCATTTACTCTTCTGTGACAAATATATTTATTTTATACATATAACTGGGGGTGTCTTGATTGCTCCAGAACTAGTTAAAACATTTCCCTGCAAGTCTGAGATGCAGAGGGAATTTGGTTGCCATTTCCCTGGGAGAATTTATCACTTCTCCATTCTTTCTCCACAGAGGATGTTATTTGTTTTGTTTTGCTTTCTACTGTAGGAATATATTCATCTGATGCTTCACACAGGCCTCTGATTTTAGAGGAAGGTTTTTCTCATAAATGTTTGGGTTTGAAAAATCTAAACAAGTTTTGTGTTAGCTTCAGGGGACCTTGTCTACAGTGTTCACTATCCTGCCATTACTTGGTTCCTCTTAGTATTTATTTTTTAAAATATCAACATATGGTATTTTAAAGAACATAAGCATATAGATAAAGGACTTGAAAAAAGGAAAATATGAAAAGAAAGACATCAGGAAAGAGAATAATGGATCTCATCTTCATCGAAAGTTGGCCTTTAAAATTCTTTAATTTCTTTTTTGTGCTGTGGATATATTTTCTGTAATCTATGATTAAATTACTGAACCCACATAATCCTTAAAAATCTGGATTTATACTTCAATTTAGAAGTTGGAAGCCTACTGTGTGCTGATTGTTGTTACCGTCTGGTCTGCTCTATTACTCACTTTTTCAACACATTCGACTTTATATTTCACTTATTAGCTGGGGATCACAGCCAGTGGCCATCTTGCCCCTAAATCTCTTGAAGATTATTAAACTTTCTGTAGTTTCATTGATAGGAGTGTGGGGAATGAATTATGAGACAGGGAATTGAGATGATTTCTGCAAAGAGTGAGGGGAGGGGAAAATGCATCAAAAAGGGAGATGAATGAAGATAATTAAAGTGCACAAAATCAATATCCACAGTGTTGTGGTTTGGTATGGATTTCGTGTCAAACTGATAAAAATGCTCATAGTTCAAATAAGATAATTTTCTTTTCTTCTGTCTGCTTTTATCTAGAGTATTCATGATAAAGAACTCATAAATGTTTGAGGAAATAGATGTACCTAACTTGATCCAAACACTGTACCTGGAATGTATATACATAAACATAAAGTTAACCCATGATTTATTAAAGATTTTATTTTAATTTTGTGTATATGAGTGTTTTCTTGTTTGCATATATGTAAACCATGTGCTTGTCTAGTACCTGTGGAGGTCAGAACAGGGTACCATGTCTTTTGAAACTGGAGTTACAGATGGTTATGCACCAGTATGTAGACTTGTGGACTGAACTTAAGTATTCTAAAAGAGCAGTAAACATTTTAACCACTGAGCTATCACTCCAGCCCCATGTATTTAAACGTTTTCTATTTCATGTATCAACTGAAAGTAAATTGCACTTACATGAATAAACAAGTATGTTAAATAGTTGAAAACATAAATTATAGGCCAGTCTTCATAGTTCAAATAAAGAGACAGGTGGGATTGAGATACCCTTCCCTTGCCCCACCCATCAATGCATGAGGTAGGTGGGAGAGCTGGCCCTGAGACCATAAGAGCAGGAAAGCTGCCCCTGCCTGTTACCTGCTGCAACACTTGGGAGAGCAGGCCCTGCCCAGGAAGCACTATAGAGGCAAATCCATTGGCAGAGGTGTGGGTGAGCCAACCCCGATGTTGTGAGCGTGGATGTGTTGTCCCCATTACTCATCTGTCATGTGGCAGCATAGGTAGGGGAGAGATGCTCCCCACCCACCCACCCCTGCCCATCAATGCCTGAGGCAAGTAGGAGAGCTGGCCTTGACCTCAGGTCATAAGGGCAGGAGAGCAGTCCCTGCCCCTCATCATCTGCAGCACTCAGGACAGTGGCCCCTATGCCACACCTGATCAACACAATAGAGCTGGCCCAGGAGGTCTAAGTGTGGGAGACCCAACCCTGAGAACATGAAAGCACAACTGGCCCCACCACTTGCTCATAGATGCAAGGGGTGAACTTGCCAAAGCAATGCAGGACAGCTCACCCTGGTGGTGAGGACAAGGAAGAGCTGGCAAACTGACTAACCCTGCAACTACCTAGGCCCAGAACCAGGGTAATGTGTTGGCCCACCCCAACACCACCACATTGGTGATCTGCAGAACCGGTCCTGCAGACTCAGAGCTGTAGGATTTCCACAACACAGGGCAACAGCAGGATAATCAAGTGGAGTTACAGTGAGGGCCAAGCATCCATAGTGTAGTAGAAACCAGAGGCCTCAAAACAGAGAAGTAATTCTTTGCAATGAACACTTGCAAGTAAAGATATTTGAATAAAAGAGTTTACTGTGTGACCCATTGTGTCACTCTACAGTTCCCATGGTGAGATTGATTTTTCCTTCTTTTTTTTCCTCTTTTTCTTATTTTTTTTCCTCTTAAGTTTTATTTTATTTTATTTTGAGGAGGAGGTTGCAAGGGCAGAGGGTGGATATGAAGGGAAATGAATGGGATGAAGACTCATGATGTAAAAGACACAAAGAATAAGTAAAAAGTTAAAAAAAGAAAAAATGGAATAAAAGTGGTATAGTCTTATATAGATTATAAAGCTAAAAAGAAGTAGTCAAAACACATTGCATTAAACCTACTGAAATAAATTATGTTTTATTATGTTATAAATAGAAGAAATATATCCAGAATATTTCAAAAAATTGTACAAATAAAAATTTTATTTTATATGGAATTATCTAAATCATCAACCTTAAGAGATAATTCAAATTATTTGTACTAATCAAGATCAGTTCTATAAAAGATACTATATAAGCCAAATTACCAATCACAATCATTACATCAAATCTCTGTGTAAATTTTCTGCAAAATTAAGAAAAATTGAAAAAGAGAGCCATGTTTAGAAAATGACTGTGCGAAATTAAGATGTAGCTTTCTGAAATGTTGATGAATTACATATGTAGTAAAAATCTCTTTTATTAAAATAACATATGATGGCTTAAATAATTTTCAAAACCAGTCTTGAAAATCAACAAGTTCCAGGCTAGAGAAGAATTTTACTGAAGATGAGATCATGCCATTCATGAAGTCTGGTGGTGTCCAAATCCCCCACCATTTTTTTAGATTTATCAGCCATGATTCCACGAGGATGAAACCACATCAGTGATTTGGAAAATTAATAAAACAGGATTACTAGGGGATATAGAGAGATGGGTCAGCCACTGAGAGCACTTGTTGTTCTTCTGGAAGACATGAGTTTGTTTCCCAACACCTACGTCGGGCAGCTTACAATGACCTGTAACTTCAGCTTGAAGGGGGGCGCTGATGCTCTCTTCTGAACTCCATTGGACACATACACACATGTGGTACACACACATAAATAAAAATTAATCTTTAAAAATTTCATTTAAAAATGTGTTTTAATAAAATAGATCTGCATCACTTTCTCCCTTCTAACCCCTCTCCTGAGCCCCCCACTCACTCTTGAAATAATGTCCTTATTTTCTTTGATTATTGTTCCACATACACACATATATATCCAGAACTGTATAAATAATACTTTCTGAGTCTGTTTTTGTGTGTATGATTTTTAGGCTGACCATTTTGTATTGGATAACCAATTAGGGGAAATGAATCTTTTTTAAAAAGAGAAAGAGTGACGACATGGATCGACGGCACTAGCTACAAAGAGTGAAATGAATGCTTATGAATTCAGGGCTTGGGGAAGTTCCCTTGTCCTTATGTGGAGGGAGATCCTTCAAGAAAGGAACATGTCACCAGAAGGCAGTCCTCCAGAAGACTGACAGAGACCTATTGGGAGAGACAAAATGACCCTGATGGTGAAGCTCATGGTGGGTTGCAGAACAAGGTTGGTGTGTAGAATATTCTTAGTAAATCCCAGGAGATCTTCAATAAGCCACCTCGATGCTGTCTATCTGGGAACTACTCTCTTAGCTGCCTGCTAGGTACCAGTGAGTTCTGAGATGGTTCTTCTTCAACTGCTGGGATGAAATTCTCTGAGAAATTAGAGATGAAGAGTTCCTCAATGAAGATGAAAGGCCATATTTGAAAAGTGTTCTGAAAATATGCTCTCTCCAGAATAGAGTTTGATGTGAGATCAGTGTATAGGAATCGAATTCTCAGAAATGATTTCTCTAAGCAGAAATGACCAGTTTAAAAGTTGGGGGTGCTACCCTGGAATTTACTCCCACGTATCTTCCCAGGGAAGCCTCTGCGTTTTCTTCTGTATGTTTTCAATTTTTTTTAAATAGCAGTGAGGTACTAATTGGCATTTGAATAATTAATACAAATGGTGTCTAATTTACCTTTACTTGCAAGCTTTCTTGTTTTGCTGTCAAGCTATTAGAATTAGTCACATGTTACTCAGAGAACTAGAACACAAGCTATAACAATGTTGAGTATGTGTTCCATCCTATTCACTTATATCTAAATCTTCTACATTTTATTTATGTTCAACTCTGCATAAAGAACTAATAAAATTGCTTGCCTCAGGAACCTCCTACCAAAGTGATTTTACATTCAGTAATCGGAAGAATGGATAAGATTATATAAACTCAAGTACAAGTCACAAATTACTTGATCTTATTTGTTTTTATTATAAGCTCAGTACTGAAAAAACATGTAAAATTTTCAAAATATTAAAGAACATATGTAGCTAGAATTTTTCTGGTCCTGCCTGGCCCATGGTCAGGACAAATCTTTCTCACCCTCCAGTCCTGCAGCCGCTCAGACCCAACCAAGTAAACACTGTGGGATATTCTGTATGTTAAATGGGTTGCTCTGATTGGTTAATAAATAAAACACTGATTGGCCAGTAGCTAGGCAAGAAGTGTAGGTGGGTCAAGAAGAGAAGAGAATTCTGGGAAGTGGAAGGCTGAGGCAGAGACGCTGCCAGCCGCCCACCATGAAAAGTGAGATGTAAGGTACAGGTAAGCCACGAGCCACGTGGCAATTTATAGACTAATAGATATGGGTTCATTTAAGATATAAGAACAGCTAGCAAGAAGCCTGAGCCATTAGGCCAAACAGTTTAAGTAATATAAGTCTCTGTGTGTTTACTTGGTTGGGTCTGAGCTGCTGTGGGACTGGCAGGTGAGAGAGACTTGTCCTGACTGCGGGCCAGACAGGATCAGGAAAATTCTAGCTGCAAACATAGTTTTAATAGATTCAATATTTCTCTGTATTATGTCATGAAAATATTTTCAGGTTTCAAATGTGTTATGATTTCCCAGATTAACGCTCCCTATGAACCTTAAATTCATTTTGCTCCAAAACTTATTCAACACTATGTTAAAAAATACATCATATTTAAACTTGAAGGAAAAGACTCAGCAGAAAGCAATATGAAGATGAATTAAACCAGATATTTAATGTGACTTAGAAGATTGTCTCTTCCTCAAGCCTACTCTCAAGTTTCTCTGTGTTGATCTTTGTTGCATTATTCTTTTCTAGTAATTTATCAAATTCTTTTGGTTATGCCATTCAGATACTTTTCCCTTAAATATTATGAGTTTTGCCTTTTTACATGGAGAGAAAGAAGTCTAAATTTCTGAATGTGTAGTCTTCATAAAAATAATTTAATTGCATTTTCATTTATTGTGTGTGTATGCACAGGCAATTGTGGACAAGTGGAAGACAGAGCACAGAAAAGTGGGAGTCACTTTTCTCTTTCTACATTCAGGTCCCGGGAATAGAACTCAGGTCATGAGGCTTGGCAGCAGACTACTGTAGCTACTGAGCCATCTCACAGGCCTAAGGATATGTAATATAAATTTCACTTGCACAACTCAAGATTTTTCTTTGTAAATCTGATAGTATTTTGAAATAATATGAAAAAATACTTGGTGATAGTAGGGGAAGAGTCTATGTAAGATTACTGGTAAAGAGTTGTAAGGAGGATGTATGATTAGAAAATAAGGTTAAATGTAATAAACAATAGTGGGAGTTGTTTTTATTTCTTACCTGACTATGTTGGTCGAATTGTCTACACTGTACACAGTAGCAATGAAAACAGTAGCCATTCCTACCTTCTCCACTTCCATATTTCACCATCAAACATGATTATGTCACTTCATGAATGTTCCTTGAGTTAGATACAGCAAGGAACATACACAATATAAGTGTTTTCAGGACAACATACCCATTCATTAATATGTTGATGAGATTAGAGAAGTAAAATATTTAAGAAAGAAACGAAAACAGGCTAGTATGTAAAATATATTTATGCACATAATATTTTCTAGAATATATGGAAATGTAAGCTTTGTACTAACATAGTCAGTTATTGAAAGGGAAATGTTATCCTCCCAATGAAGGCAGTTGATATAATGATTTTTTTCACGAGCATTGTAATGCTTTGATTTTCGTTTTCTTTTAGCCCTGTAGACAAATGACAGGAGCCATAAAAACTGCCTGTTATGAATAGACTGAAAAGCTTTTCCATTATGTAGTTGTTGCTTTATCAGCCATGGTATCTCTGCAGCTACAAGCCTTCCTAATTTAACCGATCCTTCTGCAACCTCTTACGCTATTATGCAAAAATTAATCTGTTCTCCACAGAAAGGTAACAAGAAAGAAAGGTGCTGCTGCCCATTTAGTTGTGTTTGGAAAATGTTCCTTTTAGTCGATAGCAAGGTTTCATATTATTTTACTATCGAAAAAATACATCTGTCTTCTGTCTTGCAATTGCAAGGAATTGTGCAGGCACTCCATATTCCCATGCTTCAACAGCTCATGGAATCTTTTAGCTGTTTTACAGGTCATGTAGAAACTTCCTTCACAAATATTCTGGAATTTCTATTCAGTCTGTACAAGACCTCTGAGGCTGAAATTGTGTCTTCTCAACCTTTTAAAAAGTTATTTTTAAATGCTAAGAATGCTGAAACATGATAATATCGGTCTAATAGAGGAGCAGGATGTGTTAACAACTGCTTTATATTATTAGAGACCATAATTTACACATAATATTTTGTAATATATGTGGGTTTTTTGTTTTTGTTGTTTGTGAGTCCATGCCCACACTGGGGTACTGGAGTACTGAGCCCAGTAAAGTAGACTGCCCACATTGGGGTTACTTAACCTAATAAAGTAGACTGCTCACACTGGGGTACTGAGCCTAATATGTAGACTGTCCACACTGGGGTACTGGGAGTACTGAGCCTAATAAAGTATACTGTCCACACTGGTGTACTGGAGTACTAAGCCTAATATTGTAGACGGCCCACACTGGGGTACTGGAGTACTGAGCCTAATACAGTAGACTGAGACTTAGCTGCAACAACTATGTACTTCTTAGGCTATTGTACTTCTGTTCAGTGAGAACAGACTTTTTTCCCTTGGGGGTAAGGAAGGATAGTCAAAGGCCATGATTCTATCAGCCAATGTTGAAAGTATTTTTAAACTATTTTCTAGGCAGCTAGTTTGGACTTGGAATACACACATCCCATATACACAATCATAACAGTGCATTAAAAATATTTTACACTTCTGTCGAACAATACCATGTATAACTTACTGAAACCCATGGGAAAGTCTGAAGAGTAATATAAGGAAGACATGGAAGATAGATTCTATTTTAAAGTTAAAAAAAATCAGTGATCAGAAAAAGATAAATGATCTGAATCAACCCAGAGTTGGCTATTAGTCAAACAATCTTCAGAATTCTTGTTCATGGCTATTTTTCATTTCTCTCTTCTGCTGTTTGTGAAAGAATATGATCAGGCACCTTCATCTATTTTTCTCTTTTCTACTTTCCTGGGCTTCTTTCTATTGTTTTTCAGTTATTTACCTTTGATGGCAACATTTATAATAGTAAGAGACTCTATGTGGATCTACCTAAGCAGTGTTAGCACCGACCAGGAAAAAAATTATTAGCTCAACCTGTGAAACACTCAGCAGTGGTGTGATTTGTATATCAAATGGTCAGGGACTTAGATGCCTAGAGGAAACACCAAAAATCTGAAAATCCACACAAGTGAAATTTCTGCTGTTATCATTATAATACTACTATGATTTTACAGGCACTTTTTTTTCAAATAGGCTTTAGAAATCTATCTTTAATAGCTTTAGACTTAGCTATAATTTTAGCGAGCAACCAAATGGCATTTAGAATGACAAGATAAAATGTGGCTGAATGTTTTGTCCTCAACACTACACTCAGAAACAGATGAGACTATTTCAGGCAAAGTGGGGTCATTTGCATGACTTTTTTGCTATGCATTGTCTTATTTTTAATCACTAATGAATATTTATTTGCAGCATAAATTGATTATGAATGGCAGCATCACTAAGGATACATTAAGTTCATGCTTTGGGGAAATAGAAAATCCAGATTGACTGAAATGTTTCTGTATGAGATAAATTCCCATTACAACTACTACATCACTCATAACAAAGGGAAGTGAAAATCTCACAGAAATTAGTAAGTTCACAGATACTTTCCAATATCTGACTCCAAGATGTCCATTGCATAGTAAGCAACTGAAGTTATCTTTACACACACACACACACACACACACACACACACACACACACACTTTAAAGGATTTACCTCATCTAACATGCCCTGATCACAGTCCAAGATGACAGGAAGTCAGTGTAGGAACTCAATGCAAGGACCTGGAGGGCAGGAACTGAAGTAGAGATCATGAAGGGCTGCTGTCTATTGGCTTGCTTCATGTGGTTTGCTCAGCCTCTTCTATAACTCCAGAGCACCTGCCTGGTGTTGTCACTATCTTCTGTGGGATTGATTCAATTCACATCAATCGTGAATCAAGAAAATGCCTAACAGTTTACAGGGTTAGAATTCTAAGAAAATGGCTTCTTGAGTATATAATACTTTTGTCTCACACAGGGTTAGCCTTTCTGAAATATCTTTCAGAACTTGTAGGGAGAAGAGCATGTTCTTTGGACACAGGTGCAAATCTAGGCCTTATTCATGTAACATTTTGATGTTGATCTTATCATGTATCAAGTAAAATCATACTGTATCCTAAGGGTCACTTCAGTAAAACATCTACACATTTAATTGTTTTATGGAAAATGTCAAGAAAAATAATAGTAAGATATTCAGCATGGGTCTAACTAATAATTACAAAATGAGTACAAAAATGTACAATAACAGATCATGCATCCTAAGTAAAGAAGCTAATTTTATGAGGAGGTTAGTGTTAATTCTTTATTGAATAAATTTGACAAAAGATATTTTGGACACAAAATATCTAAACTTCTATTTTTACAATAAACCTGTTGTCTGTCCCTCAGATCATTATTTATAATTTCAAAATGTAAGCTTTCACCCAAAATGAGTAACTCAATTAATATTACAACTTAATGGTTAAATTTTAATAGTATTATAAATCTTAACCTATCAACTAACTTAAAGTATCTTAATAAGTCATGATTTAAAAGTATCTAGTACCTTAGAGATGTATTTTTTCCTTTTAATTTTCTTTTTCTTTTTTTTTTTTTTTTTGAGACAGGGTTTCTCTGTGTAGTTTTGGTGCCTGTCCTAGATCTCAATCTGTAGACCAGGCTGGCCTCGAACTCACAGAAATTCACCTGGCTCTGCCTCCGGAGTGCTGGGATTAAAGGCTTGCACCACCACTGCTTGGCTAATTTTCAAAACCTATAATAGACATTGAATTCCTTGAGGATATGAACTCTAAACTTTTCTGGATATAAAATTTGGGGGTTGGTACTCACAGGAAAGATAAAAAAAGAGAAAAGAGAAAGTTATGGTTATTTATTTATTGTAAGATCTTAGAAAAGCAGTTAGGCTCAGCAGCTTCTCTTAAATGCCTTGGAAATGTATTCTGGAGTCATCTGTGGAACATGTGAAGGGTGATTGACTCTTCCAGGTGCCACAGAGAGAAGTGAAGCTGGATTCACACTGAGCTGGACAAAGTTAATCTTAGGCTCCGTAGATGAGCATTGATGGAACAAGCCAACATTTCCCCTAGGGTGAATGTATTCCTTCACAAAGGGCGGTCAACTGGTGATAGCAAAAGTATTTTTTCCCCTAGAAGTGTTCCACAACCTCAAAAGTACATTTGAATCACATGGTAGAATCCCATTTGAATTCTAATGTAGAACTTCAACCTCACAAATTCTGATTTGTTAAATTAAGCTTAATTTTTTTTTGAGTAATCCAGATATTTCAAATGTTTTGGAATAATTACTTTTATAGATGCTGATTTGTAGTTACATACAAATTCGAAAATCTGTGCAGAGAGGGGTGGATCAGTTGCAGTTACATGACTATCACACAGGAAATGACATTGCCAGAGGGGAGTTAGAAATATCATGCAGAGCTGGTGTTTGTAACATTTGAATGCACATCAGAGTGGCAGAGTCCGATATTATCTCCTTAGAGACGGTTTTTATGTTTAGCACTAAATGTGGGATCAAATTTTTTTGTGTCAGAGGAGAATGGAATCAGAGGAAGTTGGATAGTTTGTAGCCAAGAGAATACACTTTGTCTGTCTATATATGAAGAATGTTGAATATATCCCATAAATTACAGCATGAAGTGGTTTCAGCTCAGAGGCAACATGGTAATAACTAAATCCTTGATATGATTTTAAGTGATATAATTTTTTCTTATGTTCTCCAAAGCAGAACTTGTCCCTTAAAATGTTACTTAACTAGCACTGAGAAAACTGTCCTCAAAAAAATTGCTGTCTGTAACCATACTACTGTCTCCAACTATTAGTACTTACCCTATAACAGAATTAAATCACTTTATCCATTGCCATGTGATCCACCCATGTGTCTTTTGGGAACTGCATCCTTATTTCATTGATTTAGGGCTTTGTGACATAGTAATTTGGCCAATAAGATGCAGGTGCCATATATTTTGTCTGATCATCTTGGCTGACTCTTTAGTGATTGCATAGCTTGTGTTGAGTTATTTTACCATTCCCTTTAGTCTTGACAGAGCCAAGTAGCTCCTAAAATAGAAGATACAGATGAGACCCGCAGTCATTCAGTCTGCAGACACAGGTAACAACATGGCTGCCAGGCCTCAGTCAGAGCTCAAATGAAGGATAAATACAAGCCCAGCACACGCTTTGCTGTATCTAAAGATACCTAGGCTTGGGTCATCACAGAGTTACCACAGCAAAAGAAGAGCTGGTGATACTGTGTGTGTGTGTGTGTGTGTGTGTGTGTGTGTGTGTGTGTGTGTTTGTGTGTGTGTGTAATACCAGCAATAGCTCAAAATCTTGCCCTATTCTATTTTTGACCAGTGTCAACTCTTAGTACACTTGCCCTATTCTACCATGAAAGGAAGATGAAGGAACCAGAGCTACTGTGAAAACACAGGACAGAAACAAAGAACTTTAAAATGATCCCCAAACCTCAGAAGAGAGAGAGAACCAGCTCTAGTAAAGTGCCTACACAAAGAAGGGAAAGTCTGTAGGCAGGCTACCTGCTTCCCTGAGAGGCACAACCTTTGAGTCATCAGGGTTTGTTGCTGGAGTTGGGGGATGGTGTAGAGTAATGAGTTGGGGAAATGGGGGTTAGGAGGGGTAGATCTCTGGGATCCATGGCAGATAGGGCAGGTGTTCCATTGCAGAGCTAGAGATGAGACTGGGGCATTGGATTTGGAGGACCAGAAGGAGAGATGAAGATCTGTAGATAGTCTACCTGCTTCCTGACAGAAGTGGCCTTTGGGTTAGCATGGAGTGCCTGCTGCTGAATGATATTCATATTTCCCTCAGAGTTACAACTCCCAACACCTTTGTCAAGCACTCTATTATGATCAATTGCTTCATTTCAGCTGGCTTTACACAAACTTGCAGCTTTCACTGAGGTTTTAAATCACATTTTCTAGTGACAAAGTGTCGAATATCCTTTTATTTTCTAATTTGTCACCCATATGCATTTTCTTCGTGAAGTTTCTTTTCTTAGTCGTTAAGTGTTTGATCTATTTTTATTGGGTTACTTGTTTTACGGTTGAAGTTAGAGAGTTGTGCATAAACGTTCCCCAAATAACACATGTAGCAGACAAATACTCTACATTTACTTTAAAATAACCCATGGCTCTTGTTTTCATTTTAAAACAGTTTCACATGAAGACAAGAAATCTTAGAATGTGATAGGAAGTCTAATCTGTCTGGTTTTCATTTATATAATTTATTTTGGATTTTCTGCTATAACTACGGATCTTGGCATAATCTATTGGCATAGAAATTATTCTCATCTCTTCTCTCATAGAATTTTTATAATTTATATATATTTGTGTGTGTGTGTGTGTGTGTGTGTGTGTGTGTGTGTGTGTAAAATTCCCATGAAGTTAAGTTTGATATAGGTTTTAAAAAGGCTATACGAGACCTGGCAGGGTGTAGCTAGCTCAATTAGGGAACTGGTGCCAGTGAGCTGGGAAAGAGGGAGCAAAGGGGCAGTACCCCAGTGATTGTTAGCTGAATGGGTAAGTTCTGGGTCCCTAGGAGGGGCAGGAATTTTAAAAGAGACAAGAAAGCATGGAAAGTGTGCCATAGTAGCTACAGAGGCTAAGGGCATTGGCCCCGGATGCTGGGTGCAGGATAATGAGGAAGCTCCACAGAGTCTGTGTATTTATTCTGGGTTAACTCAAAACAAGCATAAAGGAGTTGATCACGGGATCCAGGAGGGGTGGGGCACGGTCCAATGAGGTTCTCTGGAGAACTCTGCCTCGATCCACAGCACCAGTATCCAAGACTACCAGATAACCAAGAGAGAGTGAGCATATACCCATCCCAGGTCTTAAGGGGTCCCCTTCTTGGCCATGCTGGCCGGGATTGGGGGGACTTAAAAATTTTCAATAAAATTCTCACAAACAGAATATAGGAATTAAAAAGATTATCCACTATGATCAAGTTGGCTTTATCCTTGAAATAAATGCCTAGGAAATATGTCAAAAAATTTCCTCATCCTTATGAATTAGGAAAATGCAAATCAAAACAACATTGTGATTTCATTTTACCCCAGTCATAATGGCAAAGCTCAACATAACACTCCCCCCCCAAAAAAAAATGCTAGAGGGGGTGTGGGGAAAAGAGAACCTTTATTCACTGTTGGTAAGATTGCCAGTGGGTGTAGCTACTTTGGAAATCAGTGTGGAGAAATCCTAAAAGGCCAAAAATAAAACTACCACATGACCCAGTTATACAACTCCTTGGCGTAATACCCAAACACTCAACATCCTATTTCACAGATACTTGCTCAGTTATATTCAATGCTTTTCTATTCACAGTATCTAGGAAATAGAAACAACCTAAGTGCCCTACAACTGATGAATGGATAATGAACATGTGACACATAAACACTATAAAATACTGAAAATGTGACACATATACACATAAAATACTGTTCCACTGTAAAGAAAAACAAAATCACAAACTTTGGAGGTAAATACATGGAATAGACCAAATCATGTTGAGTCAGATAATTCAGAATCATGAAGACTAATGTTGCATGTATTCTCTCTGTCTCTCATTGGAGGCTCCTGGCTACAAATCTTCAGATATGAGTACATATACTAGGGTAACTTCAGAAACCGGGAAAGTAAATGAGGATCATTGTTGGGGCATGAGGGTAGGGGAGACATAGAGAAGGGAATAACACTGTACCTGTGATCTGATTGAAGAAATGAAAAAAAGGGTTGGGTAGAGAGAGGTAAAGACAGAAAAGGAGGGAGAAAGGTAAAATAACAGTAAGGATGTCTGAAAAATCATAAAGAATTACACATGCTCTTAACTATCTCCTTAAAAAGTTATACTATGGAGTTTAAATGTGTAGTGGGTAGCCATTCCAGCTTTGATCTGGAAGTTCCAACCCCCATTGAGGCTTCAGTAACTGTCACGCCTACAAGGCGGGGCCGAGAGAGGACCCTGAAAACCGAAGATCTGGATGTGCCAGCTCTCTTGGTTCCTGGACCCTGGACGCTGGAGGTAGACCGAGCAGAGTTCTCCAGAGAACACTGCCGGACTGCTCTACACCTTTCCCAGACCCTGTTACCTATCCCTTCATTTGTGAGTTACCCCATAAAAATAAACCTCCCTTTTAACTACGTGGAGTTGCCTTAATAATTTCACCAATATAAATGAAATTTCCTCATTTGGGCTGACAATGATCCCTTCAGAAGCTAATGACACCTAATGATACAAACCCAACAGCAGACACAATACCCCTCTTTTGAGTTGTTTTTAGGGGTGTCCAAGAAAGTCTCCAATATTATAGACTATTGCTATTGCTCTTGGCTGCCCTGTAGACAGGGAAGGCAAGTCCCTATTACTGAAGTCTTTATGTACTTTAGACACAGGGCTCAGAGGACTCTGAGCTGGAACTGACTGATTGGAATGCCTCCTCTGTGGAGACTAGCTTTCCTGGTACCAGAAGGCTCATGCAGGCTTCTAAAAGAGGGAAGCAACCAACAGTCTTGTTCCACTATGGCACCCATGAACCACATCAATGACCAGAATGACATAATATGCCTAAAGGTAAAGTAGAGGCAAAAATATTTTGGTGGTAAGGAAGAGGTCTCTAGTTGGACTTAAGACTCACTCAATGAGAGAGAAATCATGCCTGGTACTGAAAACCTAGCTAACTACCCAAGAATAGTGAAGTCATTCATCTTGGAGGAGAACCTATAACCTCAACTTTCCTAAACCAGAATAATCCCTAACAACATTCTAAATATTTGTCCTTATTCCCATAGCTAAATGTAGTCTTCACCCATCAAGAAAACTTCTCTTTACAAAATAGACTATTACAAAAAAGCACAACCAATCAAAATTCAGAGTTGTCCAACCTAGTCCCAGTGGATGCATCTAGAAAACACTCCTGTACCTAAAGCTCAGAGAACACTGTGAAAATAGGGATGGAAAGACTGTAAAAGCCAGAGCATCCGGGCATTTGATTAAGACTGCGTATCCTGGTAATGTCAGAGGGTACACCCACAGAGTCACACCAACATGGCTGCCTAAATATGAGATGAACAATAGCAATAACAATAGACATGCTAATGTGGGCAGAGGAAAGGCCAGGAGGCCTCGAACCTACACAAAGAACTAGAAGCAACAAAGGAATGCTTCAATCTAGAGAAATCATTTCCTCCAGTGATGAACACACCCAGTAGTTATCCAATACCCACTGGTGCCCTGAAAACATACATACAAGTAACATTAGGTAGAATAAGTAGGTTTATTCAGAAATGCATATGTACATACAAATACATATAGATTCATGTAACAACAATGAGTGAACAAACAGGCCACAAATTTGAAAGAGAACAAAGAGGTATTTAAGACAGTGTTTGGAGGGAGGAATGTGAAGGGGGAAATGGTATACTTATAGTTTCAAAAATAAGACAAATAGAGTTCTACCCATTTTCCAGAAAGGAAATCTTGGGACATGGCCTTCCTGGATAAAAATTGCAAAAATAAATACACATGAAATTTATGTATCTGAACCATTGACATAATCCTGATCTTCTTATGAGAGACCTCGTTAACATTTTTAGCTATATTCCTGATTGTGAAGAGTTCAGCACAAGTCATAAAGAAGCAGACTAATGAATACTGACTGATCTGTTAGTCAATCAGATTTATGAAATGATATATTAAAAAGTATAAAGCCTAAGTGTACCGAATAATACCACATAGCCTTTGAATGTAGCACAGTTCACCATTTAAGTAGATTTCTGAAGCATTTGTGTAGTGTCTTAACCTGTGCTCAATTTGATTGACTTAATGTTTGAGGAGGCTGTGTTGTGAAAGAGAAAGAATAGAAACTTGGTACCAAATTACAATTTTGCCTTTTTTTTTTTTTCTGATGTGGAATACAAGAAAAATAACAAGAAATATTCCTGATGGTTCTGTGTTTAATGAAGCATACACTAAACAATCTTCTTTCATTTACAAGTTGTTTTTATATATATATATATATATTCTGGAGTTGCAGCTAAGAGATTCAAAAAAGAGAAACAACCATTTAATAACAAGTCTGTGAAAGTCACCGCAGATGGTAATCATGAGTTCCCCAGGACTGCAAGGCAAGTAGAGCTACTTGGGAAGGAAATAACAACATGGGGCTTCAGTCCCTTGGGAAAAATTATACCAGGCAGCCTGATTGAGTGGAAACTACCCAATAAACTGTTCATGGACTTTACAATCAGTGAACTCTATAAAAGAGACTCAATTTCCTAAATTGCATGTCAAGGAATAAATTTACATGACATATCCACTTGAAGCGAGCACAAAGAAGTCTGCTGATACAGGAATGCTTTGGAGATAAATGGGTATCACTAAACAACTGCCTGACCTCCTAGTCATAGAGTTTCTGCAGCTGTGAATGGGTATTACTGCCTAATCTCTCTCTCTCTCTCTCTCTCTCTCTCTCTCTCTCTCTCTCTCTCTCTCTCTCACACACACACACACACTTCTCATTCATAGCTGAACCAATCTGCACAGTAAAGAGCCACACAAAGAAAAATGACTTCCTTTCAACATTATTACTAGACTAAGTAAACTAGGTCTACTATCCTTCTGAGTATAGCTAGTGAATCTAGATATTAAAATCTAGATATTATTTTCCCAAATAACCACTTAATAGTAACAGAGATTAGAATATGTTCATAAATATGCCCAGGTACAGTAGAGCAATTATAAAAATTGTCCCAGGCTTCCTATCTGTCTGTTTTTATACCTTTTGTGATCTTCCTGTCTCTCCATGTAAGTACCCTTTCAACATGAGTCTTTGATTTCTCACCAGAGGAATCTAATCAGTCCCTACACAGATGCTGGCCTTACATTTATCTTGATCAAAGGCATTTGGCAGCCACCACAATGTGCCAGTTCTGAGCCTAGATTTCAAAGGAGTTCCAGCATTTTCTTCCTTTTCTTAAGACCTTATGACCATGACTGAACAAGCCCATGCTATTTGTAGTTGAGGATAGGATAGTACATAAAGGAGAAGTTGTAGGCTATTCAGGACTGTCCAACACTAACCATCCCTCAGGCAACCTTCCACCAATCTCTCACACACAAGCTATGCGACACAGTGTTCCCACTCCCTTTTGAGAAATGGTGTATAAACATTTGTTTAAATCACTAAATGATTTCATTGTCACTAGAGATATCTTCCCCACCAGGAGGTGTGTTTCTTGGAGGTTCAGAGAAGAGAAAAGTTTGTGTATTGTCAATTCCTGAGAGTATATTTGAGAGGAATAGAGGAGTGATTACTCCATAAAACCTTGGGATATAAGAGTAAATAATTTGGGGATTGGAGATTTTGCTCAATGATAGAGTGCTTGCCTAGCAAGCACAAGGCCCTGGGTTCGGTCCTCAACTTTGGGGAAAAAAAAAGAGTAAATAAACTGAAAAACAAACATCAAGGGAAAAATAGGGAAATAAGAAACTTGAAAATAAAAATAAAACTGCCATAGTGAAAAATCAGTAAAATAAATAACTAATTCTAGGAAGACCAAAAAAAATTGAAAAGACAGTTAAGAAACAAAATACAAGACTGAAGAGTCAGATCCAAAGAAGAGGAGGAAGGATGAGGAGACTTCTCGTATCTCAGAGTAATCAAAACTTATGTTCATAGCATGTGTATATGTATTTATAGTATAGATATTTTATCTCTTTATTCATTTGCTTATTTTTAGAATACTGAGCATTGATACTAAGACCTCATGTATGTTAGCAAACACTATATCCCAGCCAATCATTTTACTCATATACTAAAACCCTGAAGTAAATCAAGTAACTTTACCATGAGAACTGTTACAGACAGTTGGCATATCCAAATCATTAGATGCTATTCAGGAATCTTATAAAGTTGAGAACCTTTTATTGATGCATCCAACAAATTGATGACTTTTCACATATTACTAGATAAGAAATTTAAAAAGCAAACGTAGACTCTGCTTTCATTTTTGTGACATTTTTTACATCAAAAAATTGTAGGAATGAAAACTGATTGTTATTAATGTCTGTGTGAATGAAAACTGATTACTTTTCATGAAATAAAGGGGGAGGAAATGGACAAAAATGTATTTAACAATGTGTGGTATTCTTACCATAATAAAAATCCTTGTAAGAAATGTTGAAATCCTGGTTGTGATGCTCTGTGGTTTTCCAAGTTTGACCCTTTGGGAGAACCTAGGCCAAGAGTACACAAGATGGTTTTATATTATTAATTATAATTTCTTATACGTTTATTATAATTTTGAAATGAAAAAAAATGAGTGATGTGGAAAAATATGCAGGATATATGAAAAAATTATCCATATGACTCGTGGAAAAACAGGCAACAAGAAAATACAATAAAAACTAAAATTCAACACAGTGTGTTGTGCTGCATAATGATCTGGCATGTAAAATTTAAATCATAGCAAGAAAAGAGAAAATAACAGGCTGAAAACAATGAATGACACATATTGTTGAAACTTACAAATATTGAAAGACTTTAATTGAAATTTCAAGATGCCCTATAGACCTTTAGCAGAGAAAATGAGCTGCCCAAGTCTGGGATCATCAGAGTACAGCTGAGGATAATCAAAAGCAAAGAAACCAACAACATGAGAATAAGCATGGTCTCCATGAAGAATTAAACTATTAGCTTGTATGAGAAAAAAATGAGGAAATTGTCTTCCAATATTTTAAGTTATTTCTTTTTACTTTATGTGCATTGTTTTGCCATGGGTGTCAGGGCCCCTGGAACTGGAGTTACAGACAGTTGTGAGCTCCCATGTGCTTGCTGGGAACTGAACCCGGTTCCTCTGGAAGAGCACTCAGTGCTCTTAACCACTGAGCAATCTCTCAAGGCCCTAAAACCTTTTTTAGGTTTTTTTTTTCTTTTGTTCTTTTCAAGACAAGATTTCTCTGTGTATCCTTGGGTGTCCTGGAACTCACTCAGTAGACCAGGCTGGCCTGGAACTCACAGAGATCCACCTGCCTCTGCCTCCGGAGTGCTGGGATTAAAAGGCCTGCACTACCACCACCCAGCATCTTCCAAAATTTTAAGCAATGACACAATTGTCATTGAGCTATTGGACTTTAATTTCAAGAAGAAAGGAGGAGAGAGATGGCAAGATGGAGAGAGAAATGGAATGGAGAAATATCAAGGAATAAACAAATTATACAGACATTTTAGGTAGATGAACATGAGCAGAGCTAAGGAAAATGCTCTTTCATCAGATGGCATTAATCATGCACTGAAGGGGTTCTTTGGGTAAGAGGAAACTCCTCCAATTTGGCCCATAGGAATGCATGTTTTAACTTCAAGTTAGTACATCTGAACTTTTGTTTTTGTATATGCTTATACATATTTTGTCGGAAAATAGTGTCAGAGTTAGAAAGGTTGAGAAACATTTTGAAACTCCTAGGGAATTCATTAATGATAATAGAATAGCAACCTCAAGCCTGTAGAACATCAAGTATTGAAGCGTTAACTAGTCATCAGCTTGGAAAAAGGCGAGAGAAGAGAGAGCAGAGAGGTATCAAAATTAATGCAATCTCCAGAAACATTTGAGTTTTCTCAAATACATTGATCTAAGAGTGAGAGATAAGGGGTCAAAAAGCCAAATAATAAATAAAAGATTATCTGATATTAAAGTTTTGGTTTTCTATCAGCAAGCTCAGAAGGAGTAGATGCCAGGAAATAATTACACTGAGGGCTGAAATCAATAAAATAGAAACAAAGAGAACAATACAAAGAATCAATGAAACAAAGAGTAGGTTCTTTGAGAAAATCAACAAGATAGACAAAGCCATATCTAAACTAACCAAAAGGCAGAGAGAGAGCATCCAAATTAACAAAGTCAGAAATGAAAAGGGAGACATAATGACTGACAATGAAGAAATCCAGAGGATCGTCAGTTCACACTTCAAAAATCTGTACTCCACAAAATTGGAAAATCTAAAAGAAATGGAGAGCTTTCTGGACAGGTACCACATACCCAAATGAAATCAAGGCCAGATAAACAATTTAAATAGACCTATACATCCTATGGAAATAGAAACAGTCATTAAAAGTATCCCAACCAAAAAAAAAAAAAAGTTCAAGGCCAGATGGATTCAGTACATAATTCTACCATAATTTCAAAGAAGAGCTAATACCAATACTCCTCAAATTGTTCCACATAATAGCAACATAATGAACATTGCCAAACTCTTTCTGTGAGGCTACAGTTACCTTCATACCCAAACCACACAAAGATGCAACAAAGAAAGAAAATTACAGACCAATCTCCCTCATGAACATTGATGCAAAAATACTCAATAAAATACTGACAAACAGAATCCAAGATCACAAAAAAAAATCCACTATGATCAAGTGGGCTTCATCCCAGAGATGCAGGGATGGTTCAACATACAAAAATCTGTCATTGTAATCCATTATATAAACAAACTGGAAAAAAAACCAACATGATCATCTCATTAGATGCTGAAAATGCCTTTAACAAAATCCAACACCCTTTCTTGCTAAAGGTCTTGGAGAGATCAGGAATACAAGGAAAATACCTAAACATAATAAAGGCAATTTATAGCAAGCCAACAGCCAACATCAAATTAAATGGAGAGATACTCCAAGCGATTCCACTAAAATCAGGAACAAGAAAAGGCTGTCCACTCTCCCCATATCTATTCAATATAGTACTTGAAGTTCTAGCTAGAGCAATAAGACAAAAAAAGGAGATCAAGGGGATAAAAATTGGAAAGGAAGAAGTAAAATTTTCCTTATTTGCAGATGATATGATAGTATACATGTGACTCCAAAAATTCTACCAGGAAATTCCTACAATTGATAAACACCTTCAGTAGTGTGGCACATTTCAAGATTAACTTAAAAAAAATCAGTAGCCCTCCTATATACAAATGATAAACAGGCTGAGAAAGAAATCACAGAAACACTGCCCTTTACATTAGCCACAAATAATATATAATACCTTGGGGTAATTCTAACCAAACAAATGAAATGCCTGTATGACAATAACTTAAAGTCCTTGAAGAAAGAAACTGAAGAAGATATCAGAAAATGGAAAGCTCTCCCATGCTCATGGATAGGTAGAACCAACATAATAAAAACGGCAATCTTACCAAAAGCAATCTACAGATTCAATGCAATCACCATCAAAATCCCAACACAATTCTTCACAATACTCAGCTTCATATGGTAAAACAAAAAAACCTGGATAACTGAAACAATCTTTACAATAAAGTAACTTCTGGAGGCATCACCATCCTTGACTTCAAGCTCTATTATAGAGCTATAGTAATAAAAACAGCAAGCCTAGCTTTTAATGACACAAAACTTTTAAAAAATACAGCTGAATGTAGTTTTGAGATGTATAATCCTTAAACACCAGAGGAAGTGTAGGATTGTGCATGTAGCCTGTTTGACAGATGGAGACCTTGTCTTAGAAGACAAATAAATAAGGGCTGGGTGGATGGCTCAGGAGCTAAGACTGCTTGCTCCACTTGCAGAAGAATGGAATTGTATCAGGCAGCTCACAAACACCTATAATATCACCCTGTTTTGGCCTCCAAAGATACTGCACACATGTGTACATGGGCACACATGTACACATACACATAAATAAAAACAAATCTCTTAAAAGTAAATTAATTTTAAAAATAGTACTAAAATTTTAATCTAAAGAGAATTTTATCTATAAAAATATGGCCAAATAATACTTTGACACAAAAACATAAATAGAGAAAATTGGGACCACTTTATAAAGATAAAGCTTTGTAATATGTAGAAAACATATCAAGCATGCACATGTCTGTTTCTAATATTAAATATTCAAGTGGAAGATTTTACACTTTCCTTAGTATTTAGTAGTATAAGCCAACACAAGACTGTGATGAGTAAAGATGATCGGATGTGGTTAATGAATGCATACATATACAAATCAGGACCTTTAACAGGGGGTGTATCTCATTTAATATAAAACAGAAGAACTGAGTTTACAAAAACAAAGCCTGCTTATCTGTCTTCAAATTTCACTCCTTGTCTTCCCCTCAGAAGTTACCAATTCTTTTTCCTACTCTAGACTCCCTCTTTGTGCTCAAACTCACTAGTCAGTAACAGAATATCTCCCTACTCTGTGTGTCTTAGGTAATTTTTGAATTTATGCTTTCAATCATAAAGACATGGCTATTGTAGAACTATGGGAAAATAGAGAAACATTGTAAATGTTCATTAAATTTCCCATTGATCCTTACCTGGACCACTTAAAAATAAATGTCTGATCTTGGCATAAAAGTTAGAATACATTGACTCTGCCATCAGATTGGAGTTCAAATGATACCATTAACTTCCATCAGTGTGACTTGGGGGAAATTATTTAACCTCCTTGAACCCACATTTCTTCCAAGAGGCCATGATTTAGTTGTATCATGTTATCATTCTACCATTGTATCATGAATTGTATCAGTTCTTAATACTGATTATAAAGAAATCATTTCCATGTCACAGGGAAATATTTGGGGATTTATTGCATATATGAATATAGGGTTTGTAATTAATTTATATTTGTAAATAACAATAGGATTGGAGGGAACCTGCAAATGAAGATATAATTATTTTTAGTATCCATACTTGTTTTTTTGGAATTATGGAATCTATTTAGTCCTTCCTTAGAATCTAAATTAGAGAACACACTGATTTACCAAGTTCAGATGACTGCTTAGCTTAACTCTAATTCATTGTGAGAACGGAAACAAGGTCAAATTTTACAAACTGCTTAATTACTGAGGTTACAGAAGCAGTACATTAGTGGGAATTTTCTACCTATGCAGAGCATCTATAACCTTACAGTGCTATTTTGATTATTAAGTATATTTATTTCTTCTTGAGTCTAGTACCTATTATTTTTATCACCAGCATTCAGACTCAACCACTAATTCATGTTTTGCAGGCACACAAGTAATTTTACATTTTAATTGTATATACATATAGATGTATTGCATCCACAAATATGTATTTGTGTATCAGGTGTCATTTTTGCATAGGTGTGATATATACACATAATTGTATCATACATGTAAATATATGTATCATAGGAAAGTATACATTTATAAGGTTGTACAGAAAAATGCATAAAGACTTTAGCTATGTAATTCTAGATATATAGCTAATTTTTATGCATTATTTAAAACTACATTAATTTCAGATTTGATTTTACTGTTAATAAATCTTAACATGAAGTGCCATAATATTTTTGATTTACCTTGAACTTCAAAATGGATTGGAGATTTAGCCTGAACAGATTGTAAATGTTGGCAGTAGTATCTGGAAATGATAATGTATGTGGTTTGTTCCAGTTCCGGGCAATACTGTCTAATTGAAGATATTCTTCTCATGTCAGAGTAACTTCACAAATGAGAATTATCAGATACTTATACGAGCATTTCTCTCAAAAACAAAATACTCTGGATTTAAAATTCTTTTATGCCAATTGTAAGGACATCTTTTCACAAGAAATTAAGCCTCATGACATTTGTGATTCATAATACTTCTTATATAAATATTAATTTTTAAGAAATCTCAAAAATAGGAAAATAAACTAGTTGAGTTTTCCATGCTTTAATTTTTTTTCAGCTTCAACATTAGCAACTTGGTGTGCAACAGGCCTTAGTAAAAGTATCTTGCTTCTGTTTCATGAGATCAGGAGATTTTACAGCCCTTCTTGAAGAGATTTCCTTGTTGATAAAGCAGTAGAAATGGAACAGTATCAACACAAACAAGGAAAGCCTTAGCTGTTCTGAGCTTGTTTGCATTCCAGTTTCAGGATCAGTTGTAGTGTTCTGTTCTACACTTGCTGGCTATAAAACCCAATGATGCCAATGCCACTTTGGGGTCAGGGTTGCTCATGGACAGATGTTCTAGATGAAAAGTGTTTAATTCTCAGTCAAAAAACTCTGAAGAGATCTGAAGACTTAACCTTTTAATATAAAAAGACTGACTCAACTTTCATTCCTCTTTTCCTTTTCATGGTACAGTGGCTGTATTAAATGGAAATGATGTAAAATCAAGAAAGGGCTCTGGTCTGCTAGGAAGGAAATAATATGATTTTATTGACAAAATAAAGCATTTCTCAAATTCAGAGGAAGAATTGAAGTACCAATCATAGTTTTGTTTCCTTGATATTTATTGAAAACATGGGGAAATAAATGTCCATAAATCATTTCTATTATTCATTTTTCATTGAAGAAGTGAAGAGATCCAATCATGGAGCGAGAGGGCTAGGTGGAAGGAATGTGTACCTTTGAAATATTTGCCTATAATTATTGACATGCTGAAATGGATTTCATTGGAACCTCTCTCCTCCTCAGAGCTTTGTTCTTAAATCTGTATGTAACTTTGGCACAAATTCAGACCCTTTGTACAAATGAAATTATTTGTTATATTCCTTAAATAATGGATGTCTATTAGGTACTCCCCCAAGACCTATGACATAGCCAGGCATTTTGTCTCAGTTAATGGTCGCAGACGTGAATTCTGAGTTACTTTTTGCAGAATAGGCCTTAAAATCCAGAAAGTTATTGGTTATTCCCATAAAATTCATGCCCCTATTGTACCAGTGAACATTTCTTGCCAAACGGTAATTATTCTATCTCACAGGGTTCACAGCTAAATAAGACTATTGATCACTTTTTTTCCATCAGTAGTGTAGATGGATAGACCTTTCTGGGACTGTAGACTCACAATGGCTATGGCTGAATAGAGGAGACCTGTTCCAGATCAAGCCAGCCCAAATGTCAGGATGGATATGGGAAGTACTCATGGAGTCCCACCCTGTACCTGAGATCTATAGGCTATTGATAGACCAGGGGAGGAAGGGTCAGTTGTCTTCCAGCATGTCAGTTCTGTGAGGATTCACATGCTAGATGAGCCTATACTCGTGCATGTATTGGCAGCACTAAGTGGATTGAAAAGCAGAGCACATGGACTTGGGAAGGAAGAGTAAAAAGGGAGATTGGAAATGAATTACAGTGGAGGGAGAGTTAGGGAGATTTGATCAAAACTTGTATATATGGGTGAAATTCTCAATTTAAAAATGCAGAAATGAAAATAAAAGGAATGCTTACCAGGACAATAATACATTAACTAAAAATTTATCCATTTCAGAATTGGAACATATGTCATATTTGGTATATAATAATGAGATATAGATAAATCTAATTAGAATTACACACTGAGTTAGGCATCCTGAGGTTTTTACATCTCCATCTACACATAGACACCTTCCTTGGTTGTCCTAAGACACGTTTAACTACAGATACGTGTAATGAAGTCCACAGCAACAGAACCTAATTGTGTGTTTAAGGTACAAATGATCAGGGAGTGTCCATACAGGGTCACTTCATCTGTATGGTATTATGTTCTGCCTTAGACTAACTTCACAATTTACCCAAAAGATCCCAGATACATGTTACTGCAGTGTTGAATACTAGAGGAAATATCAAAACATCTGTCTATGTATACCTGGGAGTAACACAGGAAACTTCAGAATCAATATGAATAATAATCAAGTAATTAATGTATAAACATGTCTCACATATTTATTTCTAGAACAAGATCAATACAACAATATTCATGAAACTTAGAGGAATGTTTTCTGATAAGTATAAAATTTACATATAAAATGCATACAAGCACATGTTTATATATTTATGTTACATATAATATTCTCTAAAGAAATCTTATTTTTAAAATATTTATTATTTTATGTGTATGTGTGTGTGTTTGTGTGTATGTGTGTGTGTATGTTTATGTGTGTGTGTGTTTGTGTGTGTGTGTGTGTGTGTCTGAGTGTATGCCTGTATACCACATACATGCATGAGCCCCTGGAGATCAGAAGAGGGCATTGGATCCTCTGTAACTAGAGTTACAATGAGTTATGAGTTGCAATATGGGTGTTGGGAAACAAACTCAGGTCTTACAAGAAGAGGAAGTGCTCTTAAGGACTGAACTATCTCTGCAGTCTAGTGTAAAGCAATCTTAAAAGTAATTTCCTCTGATCTTTGTGCTCCCCTCCTCATTGGCTGGTGCTATTAAACTTTCTGAGTTTCTGGGCTTTTCATGATTTTCCTTAAGTGTCTGACAGAAGCATAGGGAATCCCTGGGTACCAGTTCATATAATTATCATTTTTTTCCTGAAAGGCTCATTCTCTAAGTTTCTTTTTAATGACGTCTTCATTCTTTATGAGTCATTGTAGGATGGTTTAGAGGAGGTGGACGAACAGTTTGGCCAGTATCTCAGGTGCAGCATATGTTGGGTTTTCTTCCATTTTTTAAATTATTATCATTAATTTACAGTTCAACTCTTAGAAACCTGTTTTCTCCTCACCTGCTGCCTTCACTTGCTGTGGGGTCTCAGTATGGGGCACGGATCAGTGGTCAAGTCCAGCCCCCGATTTCATTACTGATCCTCAGACTATATAACCATGGTGACTGGAAACTAATTTAAAGCTCTGTGCCCAAACGTTCTTGGAATTTGAAAACAATAGGATAAAAGCACAAAGAGAGACGTCTCTCCCTGTGTAGGTTTCTATAGTAACAGTGAGGTTGCCCTTCCTAAGTTATCACTTGGTCCAAGCTTATTCTTAAAATTGTATTTTTTCTTCCTTCCTTTCTTTTTAAAAGGAAAAATTAATCTTTTTTAAAATATGGAACCACATATTCCAGATTACTTAATTCTTTTTTTTTAATTTAACTTTTTACTGTTTCCTTGTGGATTTCACATCATGCATCTTGGTCCCACTCATCTCTCCACCCCCTCACATCTGCTCTATACCCTTACAACCTTCTGCCCCCACGATAAAAAAAAATAAAATTTAAAAAAAAGAAAGAAGAAAAAAATAACAAAAGAAAAATCTCATCCTGGAAGCTGTAGTGTGACAAAGTGGCTCACACAGTATACCCTTTAGTGTATTCATCTTACTTGAAAGTGTTCATTGCAATGAGTCTTTGGTCTGGTTTGAGGCCTCTGGTCTCTGCTACACTATTGATACTGAACCCTCATTGGGCCTCCTCTTGAACATCCTATGTGAGTATACATGTACTAACTTGTCTTCCCTATTGTATATCATGAGTTTCACCTGACAACTGTCACTTATGTTCCAGTACTTTTCCCCAAGAAAATAATTGTTACAAATAATACAAGAGGCATTATAGTATTAGTAATCACACTGATATTTGATATTAATTAAGAAGAGATTGCAGAAGGTAGATGCTTTGTTCCTCAAAATTATTTTAATGCTTCTTTGACTGGTCCATATCACAGCACATTAAGATCAACAATATATTCTCTGAACTTCAATAGCTCCTCTTATCCCAAAAGTAGTTAGAAGGAATGATGTGCATAGTATTTTTATATACAGTGAGACTCACCAAATTAGCCCACCAGTGCACTATTACTATTTCATATAAAAAAGAAGACAAAAATACATGGGTGAGAGTTCAACAACATTTCCAATACTGTTCCTGGAATGCCAAGAACAGAAGTATCCCAGGAAAAATAAACTCTGACTATTTGTAGAGTATCCTGCTCAATATGGCAGAAGATGTGATAGTGAATGGTGAAGGCCAAGAGGATTACAGAATATTTCAATGAAAATCATTTGTGCAGAACTCTAATGCTGAGTTCATTAGGGTTTTATTAACTCAGGAGAAGGGAAAGAAAATATCCTGGCAGAAATAGCAAGCAATATCTACCTATGATTCTGTCTAATTTATGGTCAGTCAAGGGGTCACAAGGACCCTGAGGCAGAGATGTTCATGGAGTGCTAAAAGCCTGAGCATCTATGTGAAATGAATGTTATAATACTTTGTAAAAAATCTGACAAGCTGAGTACATTTGCTCTTTATGCATATATTATCTTTATCTACCAGCATTGGTTTTTCACACAAGTGACAGCATAATCTATTGAAGGGAAATAGCTATTGTCATAAATAAGGCATCTACTTTTCTGGCTAGAATATAATTAGACTTCAATGGATAGTGACACTTTTCTCTTAGAAATAAATCACTACCGGGAATAATTGAATTAGTCAAAGGAACACAGGATAATGGTATGGGAGCTGTATTACTCTAAGAAATCTCGGTGATCTTTGTCCTCTTTCACATTTTCTTATGTGCTTAAAGTCAGTTAGGTTTGGTGACGCCAGGTAGTATTTTGGGGTGGCTTAGGAATAAAGGTTTATAAATGCTTGTTGTTCCTTCAACTCTGCAATCAAGACAGGTGAAGGGAAGACTTACAATACTTTTATCCTTTTTTTTTTTCAAGACAAGGTTTCTCTGTGTAGTTTTGGTGCTTGTCCTGGAACTCATTCTGTAGCCCAGGCTGGGCTCAAACTCACAGAGATCTGCCCGGCTCTGCATCCTGAGTGCTGGGATTAAAGGTGTGAGCCACCACTGCCTGGCTAATACTTTTCTCTTTTTTCTTCAATTGCTTTAGCTGAGAAAGTACAATTGAGTCTGAAGCCTGATCACAAAGATCAGGTCATATGACCTTGCCTAGAGTCATAGAGGTATATATATATATATATATATATATATATATATATATATATATATATATATATATCAGTACAGGAAACATTGGAATTAATATCTCTATAAAAACCTCTAAGATGGGGCTGGAGAGAGGGCTCAATAGTTAAGAGAGCTTGATGTACTTCTAGTGAACATGGGTTCAAATCCCAGGACCCATGTGATGGCTCACAGCCATTGATCACTCCATTCCAAGGGTTCTGATATCATCATGTGGTCTTCCTGGGCACCAGGAATATAAGTTGTGCACATGTATACATGCGTACATATAAGCAAAACACTCACACACAAAACAAAATACTATTTTATGAAACATTTAGACCATTTTATGGAATTGTGGGAGGTTACTTACCATATGGGTAATAAAATTTATCAAGCTAATGTAAGTAGCAATTGAATCTAATTGAGAACTTTGAGTGAGGCTTTAGCTCAGTATTAGAGCACCAGCCTGTTCAAGGACCAAGGTTCTATCCCCAGAATTACAAATTAATTAATTAATTAATAGCTACCTATGAAAGACCCTAAATCAGTCTGCACATGTAAGGAAGATGAATGAGTAAAATGAATGAATTAACCTTGAACATGGTATAGATAACATCACAATGTATCAGAGGAAAGAATTCTGTCTTCATTCAATACTATTGGATGAATTTAATTTTTATGCTGAGTAAAATGATGACGCTTCTTCTTTCATTGAGTGTAACCCTCACTTTCATGTACATTTGATATCTATTTGCTTAGATAACATACAGACCACTTAAAGGAAAATGTATAAGAGTCTTGCTAGAAAAAGTTGAAGTAGGCAAACATTTCTTAAAGAGGATACCAATGTTTCCAAATATCTGAGTGATCTTAGCTGAGCAAAGAAGTCTGTAGTGAAATTAATTATCTTTATTATTTTCAGATATAATTCATGGAGTGAGAAAGAAAGTTGTAGTCTTGGGGACAATATGTTGTGATAAACACATCTACGATGGAATCAAATGCTTTTTGCATTAAAAAGGGAAATGAAGATCACTCAATCAGGAAATATAAAAGACTAGAACATGCCCTCTACAAAGGAAGATAATTGAGAGGCTAAAACCCTAGTTATTAGTTATTGAAGACACATAGAACCAAGATCACAATGTAACACTATCACATACCCAATAAAATGTTCCAAATGAAAATGACATGCCCAACCCCACCTCAATACGGAGATATCAATGGAACACTCTTGCTTGGCTGCAGGAAATATAAGTTGATAAAGTTCATACTTATATAATTGAACATATCCACAAATAGTGAAGTAGAATCTTGTCCATATATTTACGAAAGAGATCTATAATAATGTCTAATGCAATGCTGTTCATAAAAGGCAGAAACTGAAGCAGACCAAATACCCATCTCATGCAGGAGAGAGCAAAAAGCAGCCACCCTTTGAAGGAGATTGGATAGTAAACTATTTAGGTTCTGTAGGCCATGTGGTCTCTGCACAAATACTCAGTTCTGACTTTATAGTGTAAAAGCAAGCCTTGAAAATCTGTAAATACGTTTGCATAGTTGTATTTCAATATAGTTTGATCGAAAAAACAGGTGACCTATTGGAGTTGGTCAAAAAGCTCCTTTCCCTTTCTGTGGCATAGATAAATAAATTTTGCTTATTTAAACAGTGGATATTAGAAACCACAAAGAGATGATAACTACATGATCAACATGGATGAATCTCTTATATTTCTTTTAAAGAAACCAGCCATGTAAATATTTGAATTGTATGATTCTATAAATTAAGTGGCCATCTGTGGTACTGTAATTCAGAAAAATAGTTTCCCCTGGTGAATGTGGTGTGTGTGTGTGTGTGTGTGTGTGTGTGTGTGTGTGTGTGTGTGTGTGATATTTCAGGGGGTTGATTAGCAACAGTCTATGTAGGAAGTCTGAACAGAGAGTTCAGAATGAGTGAGTGTTCTGAATAGCTAATGCTGTTCTCTTTCAAACTAGCTTCTGGCTAGAAATATATTTTACCTTGTGAAAATTCATCAAGCGATTCATGAAGTATTTCTGATCAGTACATATAGTTCCATGGGGGAAAGGATGGTCTTAAGAAAATGAATGGTTCATACCCTTTAATCAAGTAGCAGCAGGCATTCAGGTTTCCAATATGCTAATTTAAATTTATTTCATTATGGTACAAAATGAAAGAAGGCTAAATTTCCTTTAAAACTAAACCATAAAACCAAACCCTGTCAAAAGTTTTCAAGCCATATTCAATTCTAAGAAAATGTAGAAAATCTAAAGCATATTTTAAAGAATACATTGGAAGACACATTATGATATCATTCAATTTATAAACAAAGTGCTGCATTCTAATTAGATTAATAATTAATAGGAACTTGGAGGTTCTGACATTCATTGAATTAAAATATAAAATATTAGAAGCCCCAGGTGGTGAATGAGGCTCCAGCACCGTGTCTGGTTTGTTTGACCCACCATCTTGGCCTGGCCCTGCCCATCCATTTTGCTCTTTTTGTTCCTGTTTGGGTCAGCCCAAGCTCAGTTCTTGCTGTCTCCTTCCATCTGCCCATGAACTTGTGCAAGTGTCTCTGCAAGGAGATTCACAAGGACTTGTCAGAGATGTGCCTGTACAAGATCATTGGCCAGTCTGGGGGCATTGGCAGTTTGTACATTCAATTCAAGATCACAGATTCTGCTATTCATATTCTGTGCATCATGAATGACGCAACTATGAAGAAGTTTGCCCTTACTATGTTTTGAGAGCAAGGAAAGAGGGCAGATAGCTGACCAACTCATGATTCTAGACATAAAGCATGGAGTGGAGATGAAGAATTAGGAAGAGTTTTCAAATGTAAGAAACTCAAACCATTGAAAATGGAGTTACGATGCTTAGAGGATCTTGGAGAAACAATCATTTATGGTTTTGGGTACATAAAGAAGCAGAAGATGTGTGACACCAATGAATACATGACACCCAGGTCCTATACTTTAGCATCTTTTCGATGTTCTGTCTCACTGGACTAGCCACCAGGCAGGTCTTCTTCTACCTGGGTCACTTCTTCAGGTCCACGAATTTTATAGACTAATGGGGTTCCAGTCTTCTTTCCCCTTGTATCTCAGCCAGCATAACATTGCTGGGACATTCATGGCTTAACCCAAGGCCGTCCTACCAATGGTACCATCAGAACATAGTAGAGTTTTCTTACCAGAACTGATTTCTTTTGGTGTGAGAGAACACTGGCCACCATCTACACCCAACAATTCAATGAGGACTTCCTTTTAAGGTAGTAGGATTTGGACTGATCTTATAACAAATTTGTTAAAAATTTGTTAAAGTCACCTATGGGAAACCAACCAACCAACCAACAAACAAACAAACACAGAGGTTACCTAGATAATGACAAGGCCAGAATTTTTCCTGGGTTTCCTCATAGGATCTGTTTGAGCTGTTTTCTCTCTTTCTCCCACTTACTCATCACCATAGTCTTTCACTATAGCTCTTCTCCTAAGATTCCCACGACTGTCATCAGCTTGTCTCAAACCATTTGTCCTCTTCCCATTTCCTTGTAAAAACATCTTGAACTTTCTCTTGGCCCTTAGATCAGTGGTTCTAAACCTTCCTAATGCTTGACCCTTTAATACAGGTCCTCATGTTGTGGTGAACCCCAACCACAAAATTATCTCACTGCTCCTTCTTATAAATTTTGCTACTGTTATGAATTGTAATGTAAATATCTGATATGCAGGATATCTGAAAGGCAACCTCTGTGGGGGTCCCAACCAACAGGTTGAGAACCACTGCCTTAGATGAAATGTTTACATAGCTTCTGTTGATGTCCTTCATAATTTTGTGTCTCTTAAAAGGAACACAGATGGGACACATAAAAAAAGTGAGCTTTGAACTGTAGATAATCTGATAAAAGAAAACCTCATTTTAAACAATTAAAATGTTTGTGCTCAAAACATATCAAATATTGAGGGGTTTTTTCCTATTATCTTAACTTTGTGAAGAAAATGTTATAAATTGGACAATTTAAAGCACCAGCTACTTTTCAGAATTAGGAGAATTCACTCCGGATGTAAAATTTACTAAAAAATATATTTTAAAAGAAGATAGGGTAGGGTAGCTCAGGGGTAAAGTTGTTTGCTGTGCAGGTTTGGCTCTCGGAGTTATAACTCCAGAATGTACATAAAGCCAGAAGGAGAGAATTGGATTTCAAAAGGTTGTCCTCTGACCTCAACATGTGTGATATAGTATATTTGCATGTGTCATCCCCACTCATCATGCACATACACATACACACACAATAAAATTTCAAACGATATATCAGAAAAAAATCATTATGTGTATAATTTTATATATTAAATATGTTTTCTTAATTTTTATTTAGCATATATAAGTGTTTTGCCTGCATGTATGTCTGTGCACAGTATGCATTCTTGATGTTGAGGCCAGGAAAGGGCATCAGAACCTCTAGAACCAGAGTTAGAGGTTGTTGTATACCACCGTGAAAGTTCTGGGAATGGAACCCAGGTCACCAAGAAGAGCAGCATGTGCTCTTAACTACTGAGCCATCTCTCCAGCCATAAATATATGCTTGTGTAAGCATATTAGATGCAATACATCCTAAGTATCCAAACAAGGTGAACTGGGCAAATCAAAGACACTACTTCATTTGAATAAATACAAGACAAGTAGATGACTGCTCAAAAATTTAAAATAAAATGTAAATGTTTATGATGGCTAGATTGAAAAAAGAACAAGTTCTATTTTGAGATTGAGAGTAAACTTTGCAGAATCATCTATCAAGCATTATAAACTACATCTACAAAAACTCCTAAAGAAATAGTTCCAAACCAGACCAGTTTGTTAGTTAATCTCTATGCCAGCTTGACTTGATCTGGAATCATCTAGGAGGTGAGAGGCAGTGGCTAGAAAGAGTTACCCTGAATGAGAGGTGCATATCCTCATTGGCTTGTGTTCTGGAGTGAATGAAAATGAGCAAGTGAGCTGAGCACCAGCATTCAGTACTCTGCTTCCTTACTATGGATGCCATGTGTCCAGTTGCCACATGCTACAATCACCATGACCTCCCTCTCACGGCACACTGTATCCCCAAACTCTTAGTCACAACAAACCCTTAGTTTTGACATATATTTTGCCACATAAACGAGAGAAGCAAGGAACACAACCAAACAATGGTGATATTTGGCCGTAATTGCAGCATTCCACATGGAGAATGCAGGGGAGTCAAGTTTGAAGGTAGTTGATGCTTTCTATGAAGACTTTGTCTTAAGAAAACAAATAGCCTAGGCACAGGAGAGATGGTCCAGCAGTAAGAGCAATGGTTGCTCTTCAATAAGACTTTCTTTCAATTTCCAGACTCTCATGGTAGCTAAGGATTTTTTATAACTCCATTTTTTTCAGGGATCTACTCTTTTATTCTGGCCTCCATGGGCACCAGGCAATCATGTGGTGCACATACATGCCCAAAGGCAAAAACCCAGGAATATAAAAAAATTTTAAAGAACAAATGGTCTTGAAATGAACAGTAATTATTTTTCATTGATGCCATTTATTTGTCCCTCTGTTCTTTGAAAGTCTTTCAGTCTTCTATAATTATGATGTATCTTCTTTATACCGTAAAAAGAAGCATTGAGGTAGGGGGTGTGGCTACATTTTCAGAGTGTTACTTCACATTCCGGAAGCCCTGGCTTACATTCCATTCCCATCACCAGTCATTGTCTGTAATTCTAGCACTTGGGAGGTGGAGACATGAGGGTCAGGAGTTCATGGTCATTCTTTGCAATTCTGTGACTTTAAAAGGACAGCTTAGAATATATAAAATCTTGTCTCAGCAAGACAAACAGCAGTAGACTATTTCCTCTTTTGATCATTTTATTATCTTTAAATGTGTTTGTCATTTAAATACTGTGTGTTACCAGTTATATTATATAGGAAAGTTCAACATACAAAATGTTTAATCAACATATCTGTTCAGGACAAGGGATGGGAATTGCCCTCCATCTTTACTCTCGGATTTAATGCAGTAGTTAAACTGTATCAAATGTTAGACAAATGGCTTGATAACAATGCCACTAAAGCCATTCTAACTGTTACTGAAATATATCCTCAAATAAAAAATTTCCCTTTCATGTGAATCTCAAACTGTGGTTTAATTGGTCATAAAATTTGTTGAGAAATCTATTTCTGAAAAGTGTACTTTTTTTGTTGTTATTACGTAAACTTTCAGAGCTATTGCCATGATAGCTAACATTAGGTGGCACTGTTTTCCTTTTGGTATAATCCCAAAAGCAAAACTCAGAGTGAAAGAACTAAATTTGTGTTTTCTTAGGCCATAATGGCACCTACAGAGTTTGTAGGAGGGTATTGTGATTCAAGAGTGGCCAATGCTTAAGAAAAGTACTGGCCACTAAAACTTATGTGCTAGGTGTTCCCTTCATGGGTACATTATAGAAGAGGTTCTTACAGGTTTGAGTTAAACATGCATGACAGAACATCAAATTCTGCATACTCACTGTGGTGTTACATAGTTTAAAAGGATTTATTTTGTAATTAGTAATTATTATACTGAAGAAGGGAAAGGTTACTTTAAGCACAGATGAAATTTAACTATGTTATTAGGACATCTATTATATTCACATACGATATCATTCAATACTGTATTTGTTTGAAATTAGGCCTGTCTTTCACTTGCATACTTTGTGAAAATACTTCATTGAGTTTACAGATTGTATATGTTATATTTACAATTTTGACATGCTTATTTTCTGACATATTAAGAATTAGTTGGTAGCAAATGATAGCATTAAGCAGCTACGTGTATGTGCATGCTTATAGAACAGTCTCCTGGAGCATGGATAACTTCTCAATAGCTTCATTGCTGAAGAGAAGTGATGTTCCTCTCCCAGTAACCATAGTCGCCAATAGCTTCTTAGCTTGGGATGTGACTTCAGGACTCCTGTCCTGTCTATTTTTTATAGCTGGGAATTTATAATGTGCAGAGTCACAGCCATTGTGAGTTCATATGTGCAACTGCCTAATGTGTCCCCCAAACATGAGTTCTGCAAGCCACCTACTACCTCTGCCTGTTATAATCTTTTAGACTTTTCTTCTGTGATGATCCCTGAGATTTGAGGAAAGGGGTCCCTTTTGCTGCTGAACACTCTACAGTCTCATATTTTCTACACGTTGATTGGTTGTGGCGGCTCTGTGTTGATCATCAACTTGCAAAAAAGAATCTTCTCTGCTAAGGGAAGAGAGAGGCACTAATATATGAGTGTATATATAAGTATTTATGAAGCAGATTAGTACTATGTACATTTTTCAGAATATTAGTCATAGGTTGCCCCCTATGGCCCAGGACATATCTAGTCAAGGATTCTTACCTGCATTAACAGTGCCAGGGATGAGTTCTGTCTTACAGAGAGGGCCTTAAATCCAGTTAAGAAAGAAGTTGGTTACTCTCAGAATTTGAGCCACTGTGGCATGCTGAGCATATCTTATCAGCTCACACAGTTTTTTGTCGGGTGGTGGAAATGATTTTTCTGTCTTTTGAAACTAGTCTCTACCTAAGGACATCTTGTTAGTACACAGGCATCTCACATTTTAGAATATAATATTTATTTTTTTGGTGATTCTCTGACATGTACCAGTAACTTGATTTCTAAGTATATTTTCTTTGTCTTCTATGTAACAGGATTCCTTCCAACTTATTTTATAAGCCCATTATTACTCTGATAGGAAAGCCAGTTAAATACACAACAATAGCAAAAATTGACCAGTCCTTTGATGAACATACATGTAAAAGCTCTCAACAAAACACAAACAGAATTCAAAAACACAGTAAGATCATACATTATGACAAAATTGGGGTCATCCCAAGAATACAGTGTTTTCAACATACACAATCAATAAATGTAATGGGACATGTAAGCAGGCTTAAGGATAGACTTATTCACTGCTGGTGGAAGTACAAACCAGTGCAGGAAATCAGAGTGAAAGTCTCACAGCTAAAAATAAACTGAACATATGAAGAAGTTATAACATCCCTGGGGATATTCTCAAAGGAATCTAATTTTTGCTATATCCATATTTACTTTGGCATTGTTCACAATTGCTAAGAAATGGAAACCAACTATGTGTCATCACTTATGTGTAAAGAAAATGTGGTAAATGTGCACAATGAAATTTTAATCAACTCTTAAAAATATGATCTTGACAAAGCCCTGAAATCATGAACATACCACCTATACTCAATATATACAGCAGGTTGTGTTTGTATATTTATGCATATATACATATGTTTGTTACTTACACATATATGTATATTGTTAAACACATCCCATTTTTTATACATACATATTTACATATATATTTGTATATATATGAATATGTAATACACACTAACACATATGTATGTGTATGTAATTTAAATAATTTAAAAAAAGAGAATATCAATTTGATTTGACAGAGGCTAATAAGGAAACATAGAAGTAGCTGGAGTAGCTAGAGGGAGAAGAAGGGAAGAGAAGTGATATAATTATATATATTTTAATTTGCCTAATTATTTGATGTGTAAAAATGATTGCCACTGTGTGTTTATGTGTGTGTGTATGCACCATGTGCGCAACTGGTAACCATGGAGACCAGAAGAGGGAATCAGATATCTTGGAAGTGAAGTTACAAACAGTTTTGAGCCACCAGATGAGTGTTGGGAATTCAACTTTGGTCTTTTGGAAGAACTGGTGGTGTTCTTAACCACTGAGCCATCTATCTAGCCACAAATTATAATTTTAATTAAATAAAAATTTTAGTTAGAAACAAAGAAAATATGAGATCATGACACTTGCAAGAAATTAGTGGAACTGGGAATTTATTTATTATGTCAAGCAAAATTAAGACACAGTCAAAAAGACAAGTATATTATTTTCTCTTATAATTTAACATTGTGTGTGTGTGTGCATTTGTGTGTGTGTGTGTGTGTGTGTGTGTGTGTGAGAGAGAGAGAGAGAGACAGAGAGACAGAGAGACAGAGAGAAAGACAGAGAGGGAGAGGAGAGGGAGAGAGTCAGTCACGACACTAGAAAGGTGGCCAAGAGAAAGTAAAAAGAGATCTCAACATGGGAGGAACAGTGAAAAGAACCAACTGAGCACATGTGACATGAGCCTCACAGTGGGCTTCTG
Organism: Peromyscus eremicus; assembly: GCF_949786415.1. Lineage (NCBI taxonomy): Eukaryota > Metazoa > Chordata > Mammalia > Rodentia > Cricetidae > Peromyscus > Peromyscus eremicus. Next base: position 20,449,616 of record NC_081432.1, read on the forward strand.
AGAGCAGGGAGCAGGAAGAGTGGTGTCAAGAAAGGATTTGGGGGAAGTAAGCGACATCTAAGAAAGTGATGCTTATCTGAAGATGATGCGAAGAAGCCCCTTCTCTGCATGCTAAGTTGAAAAAATGAGAGAGAAGAAAATTAATTACTTAACATATGAGTATTTCTCTCTGGATACTCTAGTCACCTTCTAATGACTTGTGTGTTTACCCTTCCCTAAATCCACCCTCTTCATCCCTATGACTTTGGAGCAAGTTCTGAAATCAGGAAGTGTTCTATTCCCTTTCTTGGTCTTTTAAAAGATGATTTTGGCTGTTCTGAGTCCCTTAAATTCCACAAGAATTTTAGTATCAGGTGGCAATTTCTGTAAAGACATTATGTAGGATATGAGGAGCCTTGCATTGAATCTGTACATCAGTCCATGGAATATACCTTTTCATGATGTCCAGCCCTCTGATTGATGGATCTGGGTACTATTCCAATTATTTAATTCTCCTGTAATTTTTTCCTTGAGTTGTATAATGTTTAAAGTATGTTTTGCTTTCTTTTTTTCCCTACATTTATTCCTAAGTGGTTCTATTTTATTTTTTAAATTACTTCTTTGTGCACATGTGACATACATACTCATGTGTATGCAAGTGTGTAAGCACTTAAATATAGGACAGGCGCCAAAACTACACAAAGAAACCTGTCTCGACACCCCCTCCCCCAAAAAATGAAGATACAGTGGTGACATCTCACTTCTGTTAAGTACTGCTAAACTTTGGGGCTCAGTTTGCATGGTAATGGATAGGGACATAGGGACACCAAAAAGCTCCTTCCTTTAAGAGAGGGTCTAGGCAATTTTCACTTTTTTGTCTCTTTATATATTTTTCTTCCTTGTATCTGTATATTTTCCAACATTATTTTAAAATAAAAGATGCATATCAACATTTTCTTTTCTTTTCTTTCTTTTTTTTTTTTTTTTTGGATTTTTCGAGACAGGGTTTCTCTGTGTAGCTTTGTGCCTTTCCTGGATCTCGCTCTGTAGCCCAGGCTGGCCTCGAACTCACAGAGATCCACCTGGCTCTGCCTCCCGAGTGCTGTGATTAAAGGCATGCGCCACCACCACCTGGCCATATCAACATTTTCTAAGCAGCATGCCTCATAAAAATCTTTTTTTCTAAGGCCACTCGTTGCCATTCAGAAACTTTAATAATTTCAACAGAGACAAAATATTTTTTTTCCCAATATCCATGAGGAAGCCTTCACCTGAGTTTGAAGTTGAAAGAGAATGAATGTCTTGGCTCAAGCCATGAATGTTGAACACATAGGGAATATGTCATAATTCATTTCAACAGGGTCTTATCCATTGTTAAGACAAAAAAAAAATACTAATTAGAACAAAAAGCAAGACTTCCTTTGTGTTTTTCTTCCAACAAAAAACATTCTAACTTATATTTCTAGAAGTTGTGAAATACCTTCATCGTGGTCCTAGGTACTCTCTGTAAATGTGGACAGGGCTATAATATTCATTAGGTATAAATTAATACTCTCCTGCTATTGTTAGTCCTACTAATACATAATGGCAGAGCATATAGCAATCCAGAAAAAGTGAAGGTCTGGAAAAATATTAAATTAACCTTTAATTTCAGATAAAATATCTTGTTAGAAAGTTCACAGAAACTGTATTCTTATATAATTGAACTTTTATTTCCACCCATGTGTCACTAATTCTTTTAGTTGGGCAGGAGGGTAATAGGCATTGGCTGTCCCCTGTAGATATGATTACCTGTATTTTAGTAGATTCTACTGGAGATTTTGTAGATTTGGGGTAACCAGCTCATCACCGAAAAGCAGCCCATTCATCTGGAATGTTGTTTTAGTGTTTCTGTATTAACTATAGGAGATTATCATTTACTAACTCTAGACAAACTGGATGGAATTTGATCCATAGTTTCTAGCTGGGTGAGGATGATATAATCACTCTTAACTTTATATATTCCTGTTACTATAATCTGATATTTCATGTTTCTCTAGGATATTTTTGGATATCCTATAATTGCATTGAATAAATATCTCTGGTATTGAACTAATTTCATGTTTTATATGATGTAGTTATTCTTACTTATAATTTATGATACCATTAATATCTGTATATTATGAGGAGTCAAACTCTGAAAATCAGTTTTACTTTTATCAGCTTCCCTTTCTATATGTCATTTAGATCAAGAAATGCTATAATTTTGCTTAGAATTCCTAAGTATATTTCTTTCTACCTTCTTTCTTTCTGGTGCAGAAAATAATCATGTGATGCTCAGGACATATTTGATATTTACAAAAATACACATTACATATGCTACATTAATGATTTATATATGAATAGACACCAGGTTCCCATAGAGTTGCTTCCCAAACAAACGTTTCTACTGATAAAGATGCTAACGCAAACTTTAACTTACTCTGTAATAATTTTAGATTTATAATTGTCAAAAATTAGAAGAGTTCCAATGTGCTCTGTATCTGACTTCTCTAATACTGACGTCAAGCAAAATACCAGTATGGCCTTTATTAAAAAAAGAAATCACCAATGGTACTGCTCTACTATCTAATCTCTGGGCTCTCTTCAGATTGTATTTATTTTTCCATCAATGCCCCATTCTGCTTAGGAATATGTACCTGTGTTTCATGTTGCTTTGTGGCCATTTCCTCTTAACTTCTTCCCACCTGTGACAGTTCCTTAGTGTTTATCTCCCATTTCCTTGACACTTTTGAAGCACAACATATCTGATGTTTTGTAGGATGCTTTCCTATTCCAACTTCCCTGATATATATATGTATATATATATAGTGATATATATAGTGATTATATATATAATAAAGAGCTTTGAATTTTTGATATATATATAACACTAAAGAGATATGTCCATATAACATTACTTGTTAAATATCTTTTTATATTGTGTTTTTATATTGACACATTCACCACAGAAGGGATATATGCATTTCAACATCACATGGTTAAATGTCTTCTTATAGTGATGTCATCCTTAGCTACTGGTTAACACGGTCTCTGTCATGTTGCTTCACTAAAGCAATGACTATTATCCCAATGGCATAAATGCATATCGTATCCTGCAGTAAGTCATTCATAACTCTGCAAATACCCTAATTTTCCTTAATATTCTGATTATTAAAAATTGTTTGAATTAATGAGCCTGTTTACAAATAGTTATTACTACGGGTCTTTTGGAGGCTTTATTTTTAAATATCTTTCATACTTTCAACACTTAAATATTTGAATAATTTCTTAAGGGAAGTCTGTCAATTCTTGGGCATTTATTCTATTGTTTGTATCAGTATAGACTAATGAAATATTCTCTAGTTCATAAATCAACAGTGACATTATTTTATTGTTTCATTTCATTTTACATCCCAGGCTTCATTGTTCATTACTTATTTATATATTAGCGTTTTCTCAGACTCCTTGAAGAATTTTCTTCTCTGAGGTTTGGAATTACCCTGTTTCTCCAAGGACCTCTCACTTCTTTTCTGATAAAAAAAAAAATCAGAAACCAGTATCTGGGATACTATATGATCTAAGCTCTATTGCAAGCAAATTTGTACTCTTCATTTTTCACTTTGTGTTCTCTTTCCAGAGTATTTTCCAATAAAACACGAGTTAGATTTTCATTTCTCCACCTCAACTCTTTCAGTATAGTTACATTCTCAAATTCATAAACGTATTTCTGTCATTTGAATTGCATTTTGAGTTTTGCCATTATCCTTGGTGGTTATTTTTAAAATTTTTATACTGCAGAATTTCATTAGATTTCTGAAATATGAATAGAACCTTAAATCAATCAAATATTCACTACACTTTAGAAATTCATCTTCTTCCCCCTTTGTTTGCACATGCCAGATCTCTGAAAAGCGCAATATTTTTCACCATCTTCGGCATTTTCTTTAACAGAATGTCTGAAACATGAGAACACGCAACATGTGGTGTTAATTTAGCAAAATGAGTTTATATTTTTGTTTTCTTCAAGTTTGCACCATCTTGATTATATATTTTTTCAAATAATATTTATTTTGGTTATCTTACCTTTATTTGTCAGCCAAATATTTTAGTTGGCACTGTGTTTGGTTGTTTTATTCTAGTTTACTCTCTATTTTTTTTTTTTTTTTTTTTTTTTTTTTGGTTTTTCGAGACAAGGTTTCTCTGTGTAGCTTTGCGCCTTTCCTGGAACTCACTTGGTAGTCCAGGCTGGACTTGAACTCACAGAGATCCACCTGGCTCTGCTTCCCGAGTGCTGGGATTAAAGGCGTGCGCCACCACCGCCCGGCTTACTCTCTATTTTTTATTAGTAGTAATATCAGTGCATTTCTGCGTACTAAATTATCATTTTTCTAAGAAATATATTTAAATAGCTGCTTATAGCTTTTGATTACATCTTTTAACAAAACTAATCACAGACTAAAAAAATTCTAATATTTATTTTGATACAATGTGCTCTTTCTTGTTTTGCGGATCAAGCTGCATCATAATACTTCAAAATGTATTATCTACCTCAAAGGTTACAATGGCTTTCTGAATGTCTTCTTTTTAAATATTTGTAAATTTAAATTCTGTGTCCAGGTTTCATGAGAGATTATTTTTCATTCTCATATTTATACCCATCTCATTCCTTGGACAAAGGCTTTATCAGCCCACCATGAAAAAACATAAGAATAAAGATGATGTAATGACAGAGATTAAGTGTGTGGATTGCCATGCCTTTTCCATTCTAAATTCGATGACTTAGCAGAGGAACAAGATGCAGAACGTGGTTTGAAATACCTTAGTCAGAACAAGCAGAGGTGAATAATGGAGAGGAAGATGTTTTCAACTTGATGTAATGAAGAATACTTCTTCAGCTCACAGAGTGAGAAAGAGGGGACAGATTGTCATGGCTCTGTTCTGGCAGTTGAACTGGGAGAAAACTTGTGAAACCTGTAATTGGAAAGGGTTGTGTGTTATGGCGGATTGTGAATCATTTAACTGGAGAAGGTTGTGTGATATGGCAAAGCCCCACAGAGAATCTCTGGCCTGAAAGATGTCTACACCACACGTATGGAAAACAGAGCCTGGAGTGCCAAGCAACTGAAAGAATCCCCAGAACAGGAAAATGGTTGGCTCACCAAACTTCACAGTAATGCCAGGGAAACAGAAAATTCTTGACATGAGTTAATCAAATATTGTAGATTTGTGATGGTCTAGGAAGACTGTCTAAATTTTCTGCCAATATAGTAAAATGAATTGAATCAAAAAAGGTATAAGGTAGCATCGATATTTTCCACAAACCATCATGATATCCCCATGTCCCTTTCTATTTTGTCTCTTTTAAAAGTTTGCTCTCGGGGTCAGGTATATAGTTAGCTCCATAGGTGGAGTGCTTGCCTAGCATGCGCAACCCTAGGTTCCTCAACCAGCACTCCATAAGCCACACGTGCATGATTACAACCCCAGAGCTCTGAAGATACAGGCAAAAGGAGAATAAATTGAAGGTCGTTCCTAGGTACATAGAAACATCAAGGTCACCCTAGGCTAAATGAGACTGTGTCCCCTTTACGGCCAAATAAGAAGTTGTCGTCTCATGAAAATAAACTTTAATGATTTGAAGACCAAAATAATATTTGTTGGATAAATAATTAAGGAAGATTATGAAAAATACTTGTCATTATTTGGACATTTAAGAAAAAAAAATTCTCTTAATAGTTTAAGATAGCCATTAGACAACAATATTAGAAATATGCCTTTTATAAAAATAATTTGAAATAAACTTTAAAGCTCAAAAAGCAATTTCAGTAGTGAAAATTCCAGCTTCCATCATTTTCATGTGTTTACAAAGTTATTTATGCATTGCACTGCTGTGAAGGAATTTCTGCAATATTTATGAATAAGTTTCTTTGTTTAAAAGAATATGAAACTAAATTTTCTGTGCATCTGCTATGGACTATATGCATTTAATGAGGATTCTCTGAGTTTTCCCATTTGATATGCATGTTAATATTGAAACAAATTTTAAAATGAATGGAGAACTCTTATCAATTAAGAACTATACTTCAAAATTAGAAACAAAGTCATATCTAAAATACATAACATAATCTATGATTTTGACTATTTTGAAGTAAAAAAATTTGAAGACTAAAATCATATAATATCCTATGTATATATATACATTATAAAATATTGAAACTGAACATAATCTCAAATGATGACCTATGTTAAGATAGATGTAGGCTTAGATAGTTTCGCATTTAAAATTGCCATTTAAAGTTAAAATTACAAAAATGTCTTAAACTAATCTAAATACATTATTTCAGGAAGGCTTTGTAGAAGTAGTTTCTCATATGAATTCCTCAGGTCTTAGTGTCAGTCATGTCTCCCTGTTTTTCCTTCATTACTGTCCCCACCGCCCACTCCATTTAACCCTTCCTATTCCATTAGTCTCCTTTCCCCATTTATATCATTGTATTCCATTTCTAGTCTTTGGAATTCCCCATGGCCCCCTATTAATTCTAATTTCTGCATATTCCAATATTAATTCTAATTTCTGCATATTCCAAATAACACATAACATCCACAAACGAAAGGAAACATTTAATTTTTTTTCTGGGCCTGAGTTACCCTACTCAGAATGATTCTTCCTAGCTCCATCTATTTAATAGTGAATTTCATTTTTCTTAAGGCCTGACTAATACTTTATTATATGAATGTACCACATCTTAATTATTCATTCAACTATACATGGACATCTAGGCTGTTCCTATTTCCTGGATATTGTAGAGCAGCAATGAATATGGATTAGGAGTTATCTGTATAGAGAATATAGAGTTTTGAGGTATATGCCTGAGTGGTATAGTTGGATCTCTGGTAGATCTGATTCTAGCTTTTTGAGGAACATCCACAATGATTTCACATTTAAAAGAAACATATATGCTTTCTTTTAAATGGGCATCGCCAGTTTTCACACCCACCATCAGTGAATAATTGTTCCTCTTTTCTCATGTTGACAACATTATTTATTATTAATTTTTGTCTTAGCCATTCTGACAAGGGTAACTTGAATTCTCGAAGTAGTGTTAGTTTGCATTTCCTTGATGTCTAATGATTCAAACACTTTGAAAATATTTTTAAGTCATTTGCATTTCATCTTTTGAGAACTCCTTGTTGAGTTCCCATGCTTAAAATTTTAAATTGGGTTGTTTGTTTTCTTGATACTTAGTTTACTAAATTCATTGTATATTCTAGATATTAACCCTCTGTCAAATGTATATATGATACACTTTTTCTAGTCTATAGGCTGCCTCTTTACTTGAATGACAATATCATTTGCTATACAAAAGGTTTATACTTCCTTGTCGTCCACATTGTCATTTGTTGGTTTTAATGTCTGTTTTATCAGGTTCCTGTTCAGAAAGTCCTTTCCTGTGCCTGTAAATCAAAACATACTCCCTACCTTTTCTCTTTTATCATGTTTAGGGTATCAGGTCTTTTGTTGATGTCCTTGATCTAATGGGGGGAGTGGCTTGAGTTTTGTCCAGGGAAAGAGATAAGAATATGGTTTCAAAAATGTAGGGAACATAAAATTGGGAAGGTATAGAATGTGGGGGATGGATCATGGAGGACACGGCTGAAGGAAATAAACATGAGCAAAATACAATGAGTGGAATTCTCAAATAATTAATAAAATGTTTTTCAAAGAGCTAAACTAGACAACTTGTGTCAAATTCCATGAAGGAGCAAAATTGAGGAAGTTCTGGAGCTGAAACATATATGCTTTCTTTTTCATCTTTTAGTCCAGAACTAATTATGTAAATATTGCTTTAGCAAATTTACATAGAGACTGACATGTTATTTATTTCTCTACATATTCTAGTACCTTTATTGTAATGAAACAGTGATGCTCACAGAGAAATATTTTCTATATTTCTTATCTACAGTTTAAAATGGTTAGAATTACTGAAGGATATTAAATGGCAGCCAATGAAGAGGATGAGTGATCTTAATTTATTTAACCTTTTCTTGTGGCTTAAAAAGAAAGACAAATCATTTTAAAAATAGTTTGATGGCCATTTATGAGCACAGGAACTGATCCAATATATAGATGATACAATGGACGGTTCTGATTTTCCTGCCAGCCAATCACATACCATCTCCCCATCATCTGACTTTGCTGTTGCCTCTTGAAATCATCCTAAATTTTATGGTAAGATTCCCTAATTCCGTGACTAGTTAAGACATAGGCTCAATCTATAATCCAATTATACTGCTGAAAGCTGACAAGATCAATCCATTTTCTTTCCCTGCTGGACACCTTTGCAATTTTAATAAACCTCTGAGCAACATTTGTGGAGGGCTAATGAGAAGCACTTTACTGGCCTGCTGCTCCTTGAACTCTTGATTTAAAGCTGCCAGTGAATCTGGAGATAGTATAAACTAATTTTTACCATTTCTACCACCTGCTCAAAACATACAAAACCAAGGATATTGGCCAGCCTAAAAGCTTCCTGTTCAATCAAACTGAAACCTCCCAGACATTGTGGTTTCTTGGGTTTTCTAAGCATACTACCAAAAACATTTACACATGCTAATATTCATTTTTTTCTTTTTTTTTCTTTCAGATCAAATGAATAACAAGCAATCAGCATTCAGACAGTAGCATATCATGATAAATTGTTTTTAATTGTTTATCTTTATTTTATATTTAGTAATACAGAAAAAAGAGCAAAGTATAATGACATGCATTTATAAACATGCTATGATAAAACTCATTAATTCTTATGCTAACCAAAAAACTTGATTTTATTAATTTTAAACATCTTTAATTTCAAATGATAGATCATACATTTTCTAGGTAATATTCTTCTAGAGAAGATGTGTGTGTGTGTATGTGTGTGTGTGTGTGTGTGTGTGTGTGTGTGTGTGTGTTTCAAAACAGGTTGCTTACTAAGCCAAAATGCTGAACCATCATTGTTTAGGGGTGTTATTTTCTTATTTTTCAAGTGCACTTATATATTGTTGACTCTTATCCTGGGAATGATTTTATGTAGTTCTGTGATAGTAGCCAGATGAAACAATAACGTTTGAACAAACTATATAAATATTGCCAATGCCAATGAATTGTTCTTGAACTCACTCCATATTCAAACATTCTAACAAGACAGGCCATAAGCAGATGTGTAATATCACAGAACTCTATCTGGAGTTGAGTTTTCCCAATTGTTTGTTTCCTACTTCTTTTGAATTCTTTCTTAGTTTATATTTACCACACATCCACAGGCCTCAAGTCAACTCTTCCTTTCAAACTCAGTCTGAAGCTCAGAATTCAATCTGCTTGTGTTTCTCCATGCCTTTTATCTACCCAAGAGGTGAGTTTGGCAAAGATTTTTGTGGACACTAAAATCCACCTATTTATATGTGATTTATATCATTGTTTAGTGTTGGATAAGTTATGTTGATCATTTCTTTGTAATGTATTCTTTCCATTTTTCCCCTTAATATCACCTCAGTCGCTCTCAGCACTACCTTCAGGTTTAGATTTAACTATGGAAAAAATAGAAACAAATGAAATGTACTTAGGAAATTAAAAGGCTCACTTCTAAATCTGAATCAAGTGAAAATTGAGTAAAAGTGCCTCCTACAACCTCTAATAATAAAATATGTGTATGCTTATGCATACTATAACAATTTAATGTGTAGCATTATTTAATACATATAACATACACTAAAATATTAAATAAATTGGGGGATGGGGCATCATCTCATTCAAGAAACTTAACTTCGCATGGACAAGGACATGAGTTCAGCCCCCTTCATAAAAAGCCAGGCAAGGTGGCATGTGACTGTAATCCAGACAGGAACCCTAAGGATTGCTGACTAGCATTCTAGCTGAATCAGTGAGAAGCATCTTCAGTGAGAGACACTGTCTCAGAAATAAGGTAGGGAGCCCTTACAGAAGTCAGCAGACATTAACTTCTAGCCTCTGCATGCACACCCACACACATAAGTGCATACGGCATCAGCTCATGCATATATGTACAAATATATGAACACAGCCACATATGTACAAAAAGCACTAAAATATAAATTGACCTTTTAATAGAAATAAGTTAAAAGTGTATAAGTTTTTCAAAAATTGTTATGAGTTGGTTTTTGGAAAACTGTATTTTCCAAATTAGCTCTGGGGTGTGTATTTGCTTTCAGACTTGGCGAAAAGTTTCTATGCAGAATTAACATCTAAATAATATAACAAATGTAGTATGCTAAAAATAATTTATTCAACCCATCAACTATTCATGACTAGCTCTTTTATTGATAAAATAGAAGCATTTACCAATTGTTACTTCCTTTAGCCACAAGCTATTAAGTTATAAAAAAAATAGTTACAACATATCTAGAACAAAAATCAGATCTTTAACAGAATTTCAATACACAAGGGACTGATAAGATCCTGGTGCAGACTCAGGATGTGGAGGCTACTCGGCTGGAAGGCTTTAAATTAGTAATGGCCAATCTACTCCTATAAAATATTTTCTGGGAGATATGGCCTCTGGTTCTGAGCATAGCTGAGCTAAATGAAAGCATGAGAGAGAGAGAGAGAGAGAGAGAGAGAGAGAGAGAGAGAGAGAGAGAGAGAGAGAGAGAGACCTAGTCTGAAGCATGCCAAGCTCTGCTTAATAAGTAAATCGGATTTCTGGGCATTAAATAAAAGTTTACTCGTGGCTGTATAATGGATGTTTTGCAGAGACTTTTACCCATGCAGTATATCACTTCCCACAGTGAAAGGCATAGGCTCTTCATGGAATGTGAAAGGAGGGGCTTTATTTTATATGTGCTTTTCTGGGCTATCATTTGAATATGAAATACCATTTTTCTCCATTGCTGTTTCTGCCTTCAGTCTGGGAAAGATTCTGAAGAATAGTGTAGAGGGTGCATCTGTGAACTACACAATGACCTCAGAGTAAGTTTATGGTTCATCACACTGATGTGCATTAGCCAACCAGCATCATATAACTGCACCCTATTTACATTTAGAGATAGCAGAAATAAATATAGAGCTAAGGATATTAGGCACACAGCTCACTCTGAAGTCGATCACTTGCCCTTTCACTCTTGAACTTCAACATTTGTTTTATTATTATTGATGCATACGAGATAATATATGTAAACTATCCAGAAGAGTTTAAGAAGTTCTGAAATGATCTTGTGTACCAGCTACCCAGACTAAGAAATAGAACATTACTAAAGCCTTCATAAGTTTCTTCAGAAATTATCTGTCTTTTGTCATTTTCAATAGGTATTTTTGCATGACATTTTTACTTTTATTTTATGAGTAGGAGTGTGTGTGTTTTTGTGTGTATGTATGTGAGTGGGTATATGTACATTGCATGATCATGTCTGGGTGTGGTTGCATAAACATAAGTATATGCATGAAGGTCAGAACTCAGTATCAGGGTCTTTCTTGGTTGTTCGTCTTATTTTCTGAGAGGTTCACCTGTTCTTGGAGAACCTGGAGCTCAATAATTGGCAAGACTAGATGACTGGGGAGCTCCAATGATTTCCCTATTTTTTCATCCCCATAAGATTACAGGGTTGGGCTGGTGATGGAACTCAGGTGCCCAGGTTTTCACAGTAACTGCCTCACTGACTAAGCCATTACCTAGCACATGACACTTCTGTTCTTTCTTGTGTCTGTGTACCTTTAGTAAAAGTTATATGTATGTATGTATGTGTATGTATGTATGTATGTATATATGTATCATCTATCTATTCTATCATCTATCTATCTATCTATCTATCTATCTATCTATCTATCTATCTATCCATCTATCTATCCATCTATCATACATCTATGTTCTACAGTGTTGCAATTTTAGTTATACTTCAATTTTATTCATATACAAAGCATATTTATCAACTTAATTGAACACATTTTTAATGATTACTTTATCACAGTGTTCCTGAGGCATTGATGCTGGATGTCATTGTTTGGTTTGCTTTTTCACAGCTACATACAATCCATTTTGTGGCTGTGCCTTTAGACAATCTGTTCTGTCATTGCAGTACATCCTTGTTTTCATGACAATGAATAAATACGGTTGATATCAGTATTCTTACACTTGTACCCAATGTGAATAGTCTGGGACTTTAGTTGTACTCATATTAACTTTTAGTAAATAATGTCAAGTACTTTCAAAACCTATTTACAAGTTCATGTTTTCACTAACTCTAAAGGAGGAAAAATTAGATTTATTTGTGCCCATCAATCAGTCGATGTTGTTAGGTGTTCATGTTTCCTGAACATTTTGTTGGATATTGAATGTATTAATTTACAGGTCCCTGAATCTGTGAGGTTCACATTTCTGTGGTCCACATCCATTTGTAGTTTTATCTTCTTCAAGTGCATTTTAATTTTAATATGTTCTCTTTTTGGTGATTGTCCTTTTCACATTCTTTCTTAGGATGTCCCATTGGTCTCCATGCTCATGAACACTGTATATTTTGCAAAGGCATGTTGGGACTGTGGTGGTAATTCTCTTTTATCTTGTGATTCATTACATCCTCCTTAGACCAAGCTCTCAAAGGAATCTTGGTAGGTTTTTCATCTCATGAACGATGCCAGAAATAGGAAGTGCAAACAGAGATTGTACATGACTAGATGTCATTCAGTCTGCAAGAGCCTTAAATTTCCTCTTGTTTTCGGTTTTGGTTTTAACCAATAGGATGACAGAAGGCTAGACGATCTATATGACCTATCAAAAAGATTTAGACCATGAAGATAAGAAAAAAGTACAATTAAATATGGGCTATGCACAATAGATAGCCTAAAGACTAAAAGGACTAGATAAGACATGACAGATTGTGAATAGTTATTCACTTTAAAGGCAGAAATTCAGAAGCAGCAGCTGTAAGGACATTAAAAATAGAACCCCTTTATTGAGAAATGTTCATGCGTAATAAAATATTCAGTGCTATAGTAGAGCTCATGGAGTCAGTCTTGTTTATTGGATGTTATGCCCCCTTGAAATTTACATATGAAAATGACCTATGGAATTTATATGAGATATTGGATATATAATTATATATGAGATATTATAACTTTGTTGTGGGATGTTTTGTATGTCAAATGTGTTGCTCTGAATGGTTAATAAATAAAACACTGATTGGCCAGTAGCCAGGCAGGAAGTATAAGCAGGACAAGCAGAGAACAGGATTCTGGAACGTGGAAGGCTGAGGCAGAGAGACACTGTGAACTTCTGCCATGACAAGCAAGATGTAAGGTACAAGCCACGTGGCAAAGTATAGATTAATAGAAATGGGTTAATTTAAGATAGAAGAAGTAGATAACAAGAAGCCTGCTGCAGCCATACAGTTTGTAAGCAATATAAGTCTCTGTGTATACTTGGTTGGGTCTGAGCAGCTGCCAGGGCTTGGCAGGAGCTGGAGAGAAACTCTCCAGCTACATAACTTCATCAAATCAATACATTCTGCAATCCTGAGCTCCAGATATTAGAAGGGATTTTCCCTGAACTTACAGATGTGCAGTGGCTGACTATGCTTTTCTCTACTGGAAGGGCAGGTAATGCTTTAAAAAAAGGTAATATGGAACTCACAAGAGAAGGCACTGCCAGATTCAAGGAACTCCATGATGAATATGTGATGCAGACCAAATGGATGTCATTAATGATGGCTATCTGATTCTGGATTGACAAGAAGCCAGGGAACAACATTTTCATCTAAGTAAGATGAACATAATTCTTGTAATAGAAAGATAATGGCCATCAGGTAAGCTTGAGGTTGTTGCCTCTTTCATAGGCCTGTTTTGACTTAAGGAAGGTGTGTGAATGTTGGATGCTGTATCAGGTAATATTTTTACTAATCTAGAGACACACAGCTGATGGCACTTGGTATGTATGTATTTAGTGGACAAAGATCTTTTCTCATAACCTTAGATGTATGCCTGAAGGCATCCACCTTCACCGAGCGACAGCAGTAGTTTATTCCCACAGTCTAGCCTCTAGACTATCTTAATTATCCTTCTCTTTCTCATAATAAATTCCAAGGTATCTAAACTTTAGCATATATTTAAAACCCCCATATTTTAAAATGAGGATTTTGATTTAGCAATTCTGGGGTAAGATCTTAGACTTAGCTTTTCTAGCAGGTTAGTTACAATAGTGAAACCATTCAAGGAAGATGTGGACAGGTATCCTGATCACATTCACAAGTGGAAGATATCCATCACACAGTGGTTTCCTAGAATGATAACAGTATATGAATTGAATTTGCTGGGAAGAAACCTACAAGAAACCTAGATGTCATTGTAAGACAGTAGATGTGAAAGGTGAGAAGAACTATTTGAAATTTAAGCATCGTGTCAACTCATAGTGTTTGTTACTATTTCAACGGGTCAAGGCATTTTGTTGCCTTCTAAAAAGCAAAGATAAGAATGGCACTGGGCCAGGTAGCGGTGGTGTACACCATTAATCCCAGAACTTGGGAGGCAGAGCCAGGCAGATCTTTATGAATTCAAGGCCAGCCTGGTCTACAGAGAGAGATCCAGGACAGGCACCAAAACTACATGGAGAAACCCTGTCTCCAAACACAAAAAACAAAAAAAAAACAAACAAACAAACAAAAATGGTGCTGTGTCTCATCTCACTCTTTAAGAAGCACCACAGCTCATATGTTTACACTAGTTTGGCAATTTGTCCCTGTGCTTTTTCCAATCATGGTCTCAATATCTCTTGCTCATAGCGGAGGAGCCCCCATGGAACTGGATCAGGCCCTCTGTATAAGTGAGTCTGTTGATAAGCTTAAACTATTTAGGAGGGCCCCAGGCAGTGAGACCGGGACCTGTCCTTAGTGCATGAGCTGGCTTTCTGGAACCTCTACCTATGCTGAGACATTTTGCTCATCTTTGGTATAGGGAGGAGGGCACTGGACCTGCCTCAATCTATCAGGCTGAGCTCAATCCCCAGGGGAGACCTTGCCTTGGAGGAGGTGGGAATGGGGGGAGGATTGAGGGGGAAGGCTGGGGGGTGGGAGGAGGGAGGATAGGTGAATCCGTGGCTGATATGTAAAATTAAATTAATTATAAAATAAAAAAAGAAAGAAGCACCACAGCATATGCTGGTCTTCTTTGGGTTATAGAGGCTTGTGTGTGTTAGGAATATAATTCTCACCTATTTATCAAGTGATTGGAAAGGTGCCGACATCAAGCAGTGCATACAAATTCACATGAACAAATCAGCCCCTTCTATATCTTTTATATATCAGCCCCAAAATGTAGAGAGAAAATTGTCATGATTTCCTTTGACAATAAAGACTAAATGACAAGAATGGTGTGGTAACTTTTGATGAATCATCATAATTCGTCAGTGCTGACCAAGAATAGACTGGAGTATCAGTAACCTCTCCATGAATATCTCAGAATAACTATGGAGAAGGAAAATTCCCCACCTGTTTTGTGTTTTGTTTTACTTTGCATGAAGGGAGAAACATCCTGATTGGGGGAATGTACTTTGACTTCATTAAAGGGCTGAGCAAATTTGCTGTTGCAAGAAAGTGTTGCTGTTATGTGGAGGTTAGTTGGCCCCCAGGATTAGGAGTTTAAATACCTCTACTCACTGCATCCATAGGCTGGAGTTTCTCAATTGTCTGAATGTGGTAAGATAGAAAAAAAAAATCTTTACATGCCACAAATTATGAGAAATGAACTTATCACAGACAGCCAGCGAGGCATAAAAGAACCCCGAGACCAATTGTGAGCCGGGCTCATGGGGCCATTGTGATACAAACGCAGAACACATCATTGTTTTCTCGGCTTTCATTGTTTTCTAAGGTGCTAATCAAGGCAGCCATTCTGAGAGCTGCTGAATTAATCCCCCAAAGCAACAACAGAGAAGCAAGGTTTGTCCTGTGGGATATACACCCATAGCTAGACACACTTATCTGAGAAACCATATAGTCAAGCAAAACTCACCCTCCCACCGTGAATCCCAATGAACCTCATGTAGACTGTGTTTCTCTGTCATGATCTCTGAGTTTATGTGTTTGTATGTCTTGACTTCCACAGTTGTGTAGTTTTGATCTATGCTATATGTTTGGAAGTTCAAAATTTGTGCATGAATTGGAATATTGTAACTAGAAATTTAAATTATTTCTCTTTCATTTTTATCATATTGCATGATTTCACCTAAATGGCAGTATTGTATGTTAATCATTTCGGTATTGATGCAATTTAGGAAATATTTATGTGTGTGTGTGTGTGTGTGTGTGTGTGTGTGTGTGTGTGTGTGTGTATGTGTATGTGTGTGTGTTGATATTGTGTTCCCCAATATATTTTGAACACTAATAAATTTACCTGGGGTCAGAGAACAGACTAGCCACTGGATATAGAGGCCAGAAAATGGTGGCACACACACCTTTAATCCTAGCATTCCAAAGGCAGAGATCCATCTGAGTCTCTGTGAGTTCAAAGCCACACCGGCCAGGCATGGCGCCACATGCCTTTAATCCCAGGAAGTGATAGCAGGAATCACAAAGGTATATAAGGCTTGAGGACCAGGAACTAGAGCTGGTTAAGCGTTTAGGCTTTTGAACAGCAGTTCAGCTGAGACTCATTCTGGATGAAGACACAGAGGCTTCCAGTTTGAAGAAACAGGATCAGCTGAGAAGTTGCAAGGTGAGGTTAGCTGTGGCCTGTTCTGTCTCTCTGATCTTTCATCATTAACTACAATACCTGGCTCTAGGTTTGTTTCTATTAATAAGACCTTTTAAGATTCCATATATATATATATATATATATATATATATATATGCCAGACATAACTTTTAAAGGAAGAAAAGTATGAAAGTACTTATTAAATATGGATGGTTAATAGTAAATGGAGATGTATGTGTTTTGTTGAGGCTAGAGAACACAAACAACATAACTGAAAAGAAATCTGAGGTCTTTTGGAAAAGTGAGATAAAAATTGAATCATTTGAGGAGGCAGGAAAAGTGGACTTTTCAGGTAGATAAAAATGAAGTGTTCTTAATGTTTGTGCTGAAAGCCTTGATGATACCTAAATGATGGGGTTTACATGTAAAATTATAGTTTCAGTGCATTGAATTTTCCATTCAAAATCTCCTACAATATTCCTCCTTGATGTGAAAATGAATTTTCAAATCGAATATCATATAGGGAGCAACAATGAGCACAACACATTTTTTCCTCTCCTCTAAACAGGCTGAGAGCTTAAGCAGCTCTATTGTAATGCAAATATGAGTATTATTATGATTTTCAATGGATATTTTGAAAAGCAGTTATTGCCTGTCAATAGTGTTTATAATTATCCCAAATGCTTTAACAGCTCTCTTGAGATACTGAAATGCAAGGCCAGGCAAACAGCTTTCAGCACAGACCTTCATGGAGGCAGATACAATCCTGTTAGCAGCTCAGCTCTTTTAGCGTTTACAGGGTCAAGAAAGTACCAAATATTGGCTAATTTCATTTTCAAAGCCTTCCATCTTGGTCTTTGATCCTGACATATTTGGCTAAGAGGATTATGTAGTCTATTTTAAGATAGCACATTGAGTTGGGAATAGATACCTTGTTATTATTTATTATTGACAGTGTTAGCTGATAGTTATTACTATTATGGATGAGCAAATTCATTGTTTACTTACATTATTTAGTGTACATTTCAAATTGTCTGTAAATGATTCAAGTAGGAGAGAAATTTTGCCTATCAACAACTAATATGAAATACATGTGAATTTAATTTAAATTAAATATGATAGATACAAAATATTTATATTCCTATAAATCATTTTTTGAAGACAAAGTCTCACTATGTAGCCCTGGCTGACCTGGAATTCTCTTTATGGAACAGGTGGCCTCTAACTCATAGAAATATACTTACCCCTGGCTCCAGAGTGCTGGATTGAAGGTAAGTCCCATCATGTCTGAGCTATATTTTCATTTGCCCTCACACAGAAATAAAAATAACAAGAACACCTGAATATTCTAACATTACGGTACTCCGCTGAGGCAAAATGTGAAGACGATTAAAGTATAGTTTGTGTCAATGAAGTGCTTTAATACTAAGCTATATTTTACATATGGGATATTACTATGCCCAGATAATTGTACCATTTAAGATAAAAAATGTTTTAATATGATAGTTTAAATTTATTTTTAATTTTGCTAATATAGTTCTGATCTTGTTTTCAGAGGCTTTTTATTTTAAACATTATTTAAGGTGGCCTTTTAGCTATATATTTTGCATTGTTGAGTTTGGAAATTTATGCATTAATAATAGGATTTAGCTCATCTGTTGCTTTGTACAGGCTAAATTTAAGACTTATTGCAAGTAAAAACAAGAAATCAACATTAAATAATATGTACATAAAGTAAACAGCACATTAAAAATCACATTGTAAATTCTTATATTGAAATGAATAATAATTTAAATCAAACTATATATCTCACTGAATAGAATTCCCTAGCTGCATATCCAACAAAAGTTTTGGCAAATAAATCTCAAAACAAAAACCGAGTATGAGACACCAATATGGATGGTTTATCATGTCAAAGGATGAATTCATGTAGATGATCACCCAGAATTATAATTGCTCTTGGGATTTATTCTTTGAGCCCTGTGCCATTAGGAAACATTTTTGATCTCCAGGTTTGTTTCCATTATTAATTTCTATTTCAGTTCCCTTGTGGTATGAGAGGAGACATTTTATTATTAATGTTTTCTTTAATTTTCTTAAGATGCATACCCAATATGTGGCCTATCTTAGTTAATATTCTTTGTGAGTTTAAGAAGAATGGGTAATATGCTTCTGCAGGTGAACAAGGTGTCAATTATAATTTGTTGATCTATGTTGAGTGCTTTGCAGTCAATGAAATAATCACCCTGTGCCTATGGGATGTATCCATTTGGGTAGGGTGCAGATTGTGGTGAGAAGTTTCAGTTACAATAGCGGATTTATTTATAATAGTGGACTCATCTATTTCATCTTGCAGAATTATGAGGTTTTGGTTACTTCTTTTGACAAAGTTGAGAATAGTAGTGACTTATTTTTCATCATGATATAGCATCAATTAAATCATTCTTGTTTTGTAGTCTTCTCTTTCTGAAATTAATAAGCCTATTGCTACTTTTGGTTAGTGTTGTGTGGTAATCATTATCCTATTATTTATTAATATATGTGTCTTCATATTCAAAGTGAGTTTCAGGGAGATAATATATGGTAGTTTATGTGGGTGTGTTTTTTTAAACCAAATAAACACTCTCTTTTAGTGTGGGTGAACTCACAACATTGATGAAGATGATTTTTTATAAGGTTGAATTAACATCAGTTGTATTTGTGACTGTTTTCCTTTGCTATCCTCATATACTAAAAACAAAAACATGCAAACAGCAACGGCAAACTAAAGTAAATAAACCTTCCACAAAGTAGTAAGGTACCTGGGAAGAGAAACATTTTACAGTCTCATAGTATGTTTCACTGGGTGGATCATAGTGGCTGAAGAAGGCTGGCATTTTTATTTTAGTTTTATATTTGCCTTGGGAAAATTTGATGTTTTCTCTCCACCAGGTCATTTAGACTATGATAAAATCCCAGCGGTTAGGTCTGGCTAGAACAAATTGCCCTGAGGACAGGTTTTTTTTTTTTTTTTTTTTTAAATATAGAGCAATGCCCTGCCATATTTATAAATGTTTCCCTTTACCTTTCTTTTGCCAAAAACACAGGGAGATTTTTTTCTAGTAATGAGTTTGAAGATGTGTGGAGCCCTGGAAGTTGAAATCCACAGTGGTTAGATTGGAACTGGTTGTTCGCATGTGCTGAGCTTGCTGGAGTTTTAATTCTCAAAGTTATCCAATCTGAGGCTCTAGAAATTCGGTTCAGATTCTCCTGT
This sequence comes from Peromyscus eremicus, assembly GCF_949786415.1. Taxonomy (NCBI): domain Eukaryota; kingdom Metazoa; phylum Chordata; class Mammalia; order Rodentia; family Cricetidae; genus Peromyscus; species Peromyscus eremicus. Next base: position 20,469,559 of record NC_081432.1, read on the forward strand.
GCACCGGTTGCATAGAGACATCTGCACACTGGTTGCCATAGAGACATCTATTCAAGGATTTCTGATTGTGGTTATAAATCTATGTACTTGTAGATCTCTTTAATTTGGTGGGTAGACCTAGCTCTATGACTTCAGTTCTTTGACAGATCTAAGAATAGATCTTGACTTTTAGTCTTAAGAGAAAGTGATGACATCTAAGTTCCTTCCGTGTTCCAACTCAAACAAGTTCTGATTATAACATATTATCATGATTATAACTGAAATGATGTTTACTGGAAAACTAATTTGAAGAAAAGTGGTAGCTTCACAATAGTACAGGAATATTTATACATTTCAACATGTTGGAAACTTTTGTGACCTTTGCTAAAATTTGACATTATTTTCCATAGATATTAGATTTGTTACTAGTATTATGGTTTTTTTTTTAGTTTGTTTTAAACTGTGTTACCTTGTAAAAATTAAATTCCAAAGGACTTATTGATGAAAATAGGATACAAAATCAATGGGTAGATATATGATAAATACATTATATATAGATAAGTGGATGATAGATTTTTTTCTGTTTTATTTTTTTAAGACAGGGTTTCTTTGTGTAGCCCTGGCTGTCCTGGAACTTGTTCTGTAGACCAGGCTGACCTCGACCTTAGAGATCTGCCTGCCTCTGCCTCCCACATGCTGGCATTAAAGGCATGGGCCACCACCTTCTATCAATGATGATAGATTTTTTATAGATAGATAAATGGTAGATAAATGAGATGCAGGCAATACCATATTAAAAAACAATAGATCAATTTGTAGATGATTGATGGGTGATAGATGATAGAAGTTTGCTATATGGCATTTGACTTGTTTCAAAAATTACAACTTATTTTCACTGACTTGTAGCAAGCAAAAGAAAATTCATTTTTTGATATGTTTCAAGTATAATACATTTGGAAATTTCATTCAAAGAAGAAAATAATGACGGTTACATTTAACATTTTGGGATTTCAATATATATTGGCCATTATGCCATCCAAAAATTATATGTGTTCTAAGTGCTTCCAATGTTGTAATATGTAACTATTGTTGCAAAACTTTACTTGCTATTTACAATGCAGTACATGGTAGTTCACACTCATCTATTTGCCCAAACAATTCAATATCATAGTTAATAAGGCTAGTCAGAGATCTATAAATTCTCCAAAGCCATATTTAGGATGTGATAGCATAGAAATTCTAACTTACAACACTTATGCAAAGTTCACAGCTCATAACTGCTATAAAATATACTTAAGCATGATTTTGCTATAATTCTTAAGCAATAAAATCTATGAAGGATTATATCCTAAAATGGGGCTTTAAATTTTCATTTATGAGATGTAGAAAGCTAAATGTTGTCTTCAGCATGAGTAAGTCTGTCTAAGACCCAAGTGACAGCCTGTGTCTTAAGCCATTTATATTTTTAGATGTCCTGTGACTTACACATTAGGTTTTGATCTTGAGAGTGGATGTCAAAATTTGAACAAATGTCTAGTTAGGTTTTTCCTTGATATTGTATTGCATCTGAACTATCCTGTTTAAAGCAGTAGAGTGCTGCATCCTAAAGAAACATTTTTTAATTAATAGATTAGTTTCAGAAAGTTATAGAATACTTACTTAATAACTAGTAAGTACACTATAAACTACATAAGACACAGTGTCATGCAACAGACTTACTAGCAACCCTTTTTTGTGTGTTTTCACCTAAGTAAAGTACAGGTGTGTTTTTGGGAGAGGGGAAGAAAAATAGTTTCATTGATGCTACATTCTCTATGCTTATTTGTGTTTCCTGTTGTATGTATCTGCAACATGCTCTCAGAATCAACCTGCTACTCCATAGTTAAATTGAGCTATACGTCCCTGCATATATATGTGTGTATTTAAATATATAAATTTATATGAGATGAGGACACTGTTATCAAAATGAAAGAACAATAAAGTGCAGTAAATAAAGTTACATGGTTAAAAAAAATCTTAAAACCTCTCAACAAGGTAAGAATGTTTCAAATCTCTAAAGTGTTACCGAGCTAGATGAACAACAAAACAAACCAACCAAGAGTGACCATGAAACTAGGGAAACAGTACTTTTTCCCAAGCACCCACTTCCACCATCTCCTCTACCTACTGGGAGAGGGAAAATGGGGTGATTGGGCTCCACTCACATCTCTCTCAGTCCTGGACTCAGGAGACTTTGCAAAGGAAGTGTATCTAGAGAAGAATTTGAGCAGTGATCAGGCTGATATGAGAACATTAACATTTACATAGTCTAGTGGCCATTAAGGTAAACAAATTTCATTTTTTCCCTTTTTGTAGCACTGAGCAATAGTCTCCCTATGCTATTATAGTATGAGTATCATTAATTACCTCAGTAATTACAGAACTTCAAGGTATGGAAACCTTTTGATCTAGACTTTTTTCTTGTCAGTAACATTGTATTACTAATTCTGATGATTTAGGTCATGTAACTATAGACTACATTGGAACATCACTATCTTACTGAACCACTAAAAACATAGATAATTGAAGCTTTAATTATAGTATTGTGGTACTTAAACAGAGTTTAGCTGTCATGTAGGAAACCACTGACATTTAGAAAAGGAAAATAATAAATGCTACATTGTAAGAGGTATTAAGAATGAAATTAATTTTAAGTGTTCTAAATGCTTCCAATGTTGTAATATGTAAAAAGAGGAGCAGAGAGATGTAGTTAGAAATTCAAAATTGAGTGAAAACTTTAGCAATTAATGATTTGGCAGAGAGACTGGTTTTTAAAAATTAAGTTTCAAAAGAAATCTATATATGCCCAAATTTTGAAACTGTAGATTTTAATCTGCTCTAACTCTGTCTTCATAAGTATGAGAGAAAATAAAATCTGATATTTGCATAACAGAAACCATCAATTTGGGTTGAGATCTCAACTCAAATATTCACTATTTCTGCTATCTTAAGGATGTGTCTAAATACTTTAAATATCTGCCTCTCCTACCTCAATATCAGTAATGTTTTTGACACACAAGTATTTTATAGCAGGTTATATGGGACATATGTTTGAAATTTCTTTCATACAAATTTATTTTTCAAATATTGGTAGCTATTAAAACTTGTTAATCTATCATGGTATCTTCCTCCCTGCCCTCCCTCTCTGTCCCTGTTCCAGCTTTACCCTCCCATTTCTTTATGCTCTCATCCCCCACTCCTCACCATCTGCCACACCCTCACACCCAGTCCACTCATGTAGATCTCATCCAATTCTACTTCACAGGGTCATCCATGTGTCCCTCCTAGGGTCTTTTCCTGTTAGCTAGCCTCTCTGGAGTTGTGGGTTGCCGTCTTGCCATTCCTTCCCTCCCATTTAGTATCCACTTATGAGTGAGTACATACTATGTTTGTCCTTCTGAGTCTGGGTTACCTCACTCAAGATGATATTTTCTAGATCCACCCATTTGCCTGAAAATTTCATATTATTGGTTTTTTTTACTGCTGAGTAGTACTCCATTGTGTATATATGTGCCATATTTTCTTTATCTATTCTTCAGTTGAGGGGCATCTAGGTTGTTTCCAGGTTCTTGCTATTACGAATAATGCTGATATGAACATAGTTGAGCATGTGTCCTTGTGGTAAGATTGAGTATTCCTTGGATATATGCCCAAGAGTGGTATAACTGGGTCTTGAGGAAGATTTATTCCCAATTTTCTGAGAAACCGCCATAGTGATTTCCAGAGTGGCTGTACAAGTTTGTAGTCCCACCAACAGTGGAGGAGTGTTCCCCTTTCTCCATATCCTCTCCAACATAAGCTGTTTTCAGTGTTTTTGATCTTAGCCATTCTGACAGGTGTAAGATGGTATCTCAGAATTGTTTTGATTTGCATTTCCCTGATGACTAAGGATGTTGAGCAATTTCTTAAATGCCTTTCAGCCATTTGAGATTCTTCTGTTGAGAATTCTCTGTTAAGCTCTGTAGCCCATTTTTAATTGGATTGTTCAATATTTTGATGTGTAGCTTTTTGAGTTCTTTATATATTTTGGAGATCAGCCCTCTGTCAGATGTGGGATTGGCGAAGATCTTTTCCCATTCTGTAGGCTGTCATTTGGGGAACGGTCTATTTTGGTGACCAGCCTAGCAAATAGATGTCATCATAGAGCCTTTGTCCAGTGACAGATGGATGCAGATACAGAGATCCACAGCCAGGCACCAGGCTGAGCTCCAGGAATCCAATTGATGAGAGAGAGGAGAGATACTGCAGGTGAGGAATGTCGAGATTATGATGGGAGGATCTGTAGAGATGATCGGCCACATTAGTGGAAGCCCATGAACTGTGGACTGATGGGACTGAACTAGGTCCTCTGGACATGGAAGACTGTTGTTTGGCTTGAACTGTTTGGGGGACATCCAGGCAGGGGGATCGGGATCTGTCCCTGGTGTATGGGCAGGCTTCTAGAATCTGGTGCCTATGGTGTGACACCCTGCACAGCCTTGGTGCAGTGGGAAGGGCCTTGGACCTGCCTAGGCTCAGTGTGCTGGGCTCTGGTAAGTCCCCATGGGAGACCTCGATTTGGGGGATGTGAGGATGTGGGATGGCTTGGGAAAGAGGGCTGGGGGTGGGAGGAGGGATGAGGGAGGAGGGGGGGTCTGTGGATAGTATGAGGGGTGAGTAGAAAATTTCTTCATAAAGAAAAATGAAAAAAAACTTGTTAATCCAGTTGAAATAAAAAATTATCAAAGAAATTAGCCTTATTTATGAAACATTATGAGTACAAATATAAAATGCAAATATTTACACATATACCAATGCACAAGTACATAGGTTCAGTGTCTAGATAATTGGACCAAGTATACCATGCATGTGAGGCAAGCACTCTACCAATAACTAACCTATAGGTATCAGGGAACTAGCTATTCCTCAGTTCCAAGGATTTGTCTTTACATTAAATGGTGACATGTCTTGTCATGAATCCTTGTTTCTCAAAAGATGAACATACTTTGTGTTTCAATTAAACTTACTTTTTTTTTTTTTGGTTTTTCGAGACAGGGTTTCTCTGTGTAGCTTTGTGCCTTTCCTGGAACTCACTTGGTATCTCAGGCTGGCCTCGAACTCATAGAGATCCACCTGGCTCTGCCTCCCAAGTGCTGGGATTAAAGGCATGTGCCACCACCGCCCGGCTCAATTAAACTTTCTACCATGATATTACAAAGCCGAACTTAAGAACCAAAGTTTTTTGTCTGTAATTCTTTCAAAATTTATAAAAACTATAAAAATGTAAAATGAAGTTACGAGTGTCTGACAAAATATTAGAAAATAGAAGTGAGAGATATCAGAATGCATTGACTTTCTCAATATTTGATCATTTATACCATCTTATGAGATAAAAATCACCTTCTCATCCATATAATGTATGACTTTCCCCCATGTACCTGTTTGACCTATGACCCCAGAACCTCATTGACCCCCTTGAAGTTAAAAATAATAGATACATGGTAATAAACATGATAAGAAAGGAAACCATCAAATTTATGACATTGTCTTTCCTACCTACTGTGTTCTAAAATTTGAGCCACAACACGGTATATTATTTATGAAACACCTACCCTTGAAAAGTAAGAGCAGAAACAATGTAAACATGGTTCATAACAGCTTAAAGCCTGCTAGAAGAGGTTCTGAAAAGTATTTGATCCTCTCTGCCTCCTAATTCAAAGATGAGTCATAAATTATGATCATTTGCTATCTGTTCCCCCCCAGAAAACTATTCTCAATCTCATTTTCACCCTGAATTCTAGACATCCTTCCTCTTCTTCTCCTGTTGAGATGCTACCTTCAACTCTACCAAGCTGGTGTTCTCTCTCCTCTACCAAGTCCAATTAATTAATATTAGCATGATTAATAGTTCTTTTTCTGGATTTCTTCTATAGAATGAACAGTAGACAACAGTCATGGATAATTTATTCAGGGAACTAATATTAAATTCTTTCCTATGTTAACTGTCAGCTGAACATCCAAACCTATGAAGTTCTAGGAGCTGTTAGAAGTAAGAAAGTCTGTCAATATTTTATTTGTGAATTTTAGACCTAGGACTATGTTTTGTTATTTTGGAATAGACCATATCTCTGTGTATTCTTTGGTCTCAATAAAGTTTTATAATAAGTGGAAAAATCCAATTTTCTGCTCAGACTTAGATATCCTTACTCCAATAAGACTAATAAAAGTTTGGTTTTACATGCATAATAGATTAGACATTAAACATACTAAGTCATGTAAGTATACTTACACATATATAATTGTAAATGGTCATTTTATATATATATGTGTGTGTGTGTGTATATATGTATGTATGTACAAATATATCATTAATAAGTGAAGATTAGTGATAGAATAATGAGCTTTAATGATAAAAATGACATTCAAATATTTTAATGACAAAAATTGATATTTAATAAGAAAGAAAGCCCCCCTCTCTTAATCATTATCAAATTTTATAACATTTGGATTAATACTAACCATATTCAAGCCTTTGGCAAGGGGAAACTTCACAGCAGATGCTCACCATTGATAGCCGTTTAGCTCTGAGCAACTGGAAAGGACAAGAAGACAGAAGAATGGGTGAGGGACCAGATATACCATCCCAAAGCATGCTTCTGGGTGCTTCTTTGCTCTAAATGGACTAACCTAGTAATAATACAGTTGACAAGAGAAAATGAGATGCACACACACACACACACACACACACACACACACATATATAGTGTACCTATAAATTATTATAGACTTGTGTATCTATATTTTTTTGCAAAAGCTGAGCTCATACTGTTGTCTAAACTATAATTCATTACCCATGGACTGCTCTATGTTCTCTTCTATTATTAAATGAAAAATTTTACTTCAACAGTTAGAGAACCAGTACCAACCACCTTCCATCTTTTAACCTCATTGTGTGATTCCAATCTTTCCCTCCTTGCCTCTCTCCCATGTAATTTCACTGACTTCTTCCAAAGCACCAGGTCTTTAATAATTGACTGTTTTCCTGATTTTCATTTCATTGACTTCTGTCCAAAGTTTGTTTTTTTCTTTTTTTGTTGTACTTCATCCAAATTGCTCTTCTTTTATTCATAGTTTCTATTAATATCTTATTAGTCTTTTATAGTTTGCCAATTCCCATCATACAATGCAAAAATATTTACTGCAGAACTCATACCGTATGTTATTTCTCTAGACTGCTAGACCTCATAAAACCATAACTTTAGTCAAAATAACAAAGCAGACATATATGATGTAAGCATATTGAAATGTATATCCCTTTTGCTTGTGAAATATATCACATTAGAAGTAGAAACTATGGTCTATAAAATTCATAGTATTCGGAATGTAAATGGAGCTGGTAACATCTAATATATTTGATAGTTGTTTATTTGATTACTCAGAGATTTGTTAGCAATGAGACGATAACAATTTCTTGGTTGGGATTCTTAATTGCCAGCCAGCTTTGCATAAAAGAGAGAGACAGAAAAACACTCACAGGTATAAAATAGGCTCTCAACTTTTTGGAACATATATATTACAAAAAAAACAACAGACATGAAAGAGTGTGGCCAGGGAAAACAGCCAATTACACACAGCATGGATGACTAAGATTGTTGCATGTGATGCTGACATGAAACAGACCATGGCAGGCAGTACAGGTCTGCAGGTTACCCCGTTGTTTAAGAATGGTATAAAGTAGTAGGGTCTTGTCAGCAGTCAGATCTCTGTTAGGAAATCAAACCTTTACTGACCATGTTTGTATGCAACATCCAAATATTTCCTTATTTTTTTTAAATTAATTTTTAATTTTTAGGTAAAATTTAAATGTATTTTTGGTATGTGTGTGTGTGTGTGTGTGTGTGTGAGAGAGAGAGAGAGAGAGAGAGAGAGAGAGAGAGAGAGAGAGAGAGAGAGAGAGAGAGAGAGAGAGAAGGAGAGAGTGAGAGAAAGAAAGAGGCAAAAAGTGGTAGTTAGCATCTGAATTAACTCAGGTACTTATTTATAAATAAATTATGTTATATACCCAATGTGAGAAACTTAAATATATGATACAGTCTTTATTTATAGTTATCAGTGATTTGTTAACTCATAAAAAATAATTTGAAAGTGAGGGCTGAAGAGATGACTCAGCAGTTCAAGAGAATTTTTGCTGTTGCAGAGGACCTGGGTTCAGTTCTCAGCACCTATATGGTAGCCCACATTTGGTTGCTCCAATTCCAGTGAATTCAATGGCCTCTTGTGAACTCTGCATTAACTAGGTATACACATGATGCACAAAGCTCACAGACATACATTAGAGTGAAATACTCATACACATAGAATAAAATAAATAAATAAAAAAGTCTAATTCAACAGAAGTAATTTAAAAGTTTAAATATAATCCACATTTTCTTTTGTAAGTACCCAGAACATAATGCTACTATTTTTTTTAGGTATTCACAATCTTAATGGTTTAAAAATTGTTAGTAAGTGATTTTTATGGTCATTAACACAATTGTAATGTATTTATCTACTCAAATGAATTACTTAAATGAGCAAGTGATGAAGGAGAGAAAAATGATAAGTGGGGCAGTAATGATGATAGATATGGGCTGGAAATTGTGAGAAAGTGTCTAAAACTAAAAGCAAGAGTGTTGAAAGTCAGAAATGGCAAGGTTGAGGTTTGCTGGGAATTCTCCCTGGTTCTGTTCAGCAGTATTTAAAGTATACAGTTAATGTCAAAGAGGTGGGTGGGTGAGTCCTGCATGGACAACAAAAAGATGTCAAAATCTGCTCCATCATGTTTAGGTAGGACAGGTTGTCTGAATAGGGTTGGCTGAAGCTCCATTCCTTATATCGTGTGTTAGTCTGCATGGGCTGCAGCACTTTATGCTCACAGAACACCTGTCCTCTTAGAGACTCCTCACCATTTTGGGATTCCAGAGACACTTGAGTTGCTTGAGTCATGTCCCTTTCTACCATCTCTAAAGAAAGTCATTCCAACATCTGCCTCTATCATTAACTCTGCTCTCTTCATTTATACCTCTTAACTTCTTTTCATTAGAACTCGTGTTAGCAGGCTGACCCCATCAATGTGAGTAACCAAGTAGTCCCAATTGATACAACAACTTGTGTCATGTAAGCTGAGATATTCACATGTTCTGGGGATTGGGGTATGGACATTTTAACTGTTATTTTTCTGTCTACCATACATATGGGTAATTATCCACTTACAATAGGATAGGGTTATGTCTGAACAAACTCATCACCAGGTGACAGTATTATAAATTTAAAATAGATTTAATACATGTAACCTATAAGTAGTGGGTAGCTGTAAAAGGGGGAGATGTAGTGGGTAGCTGTTCTAGCTATGACCTTGAAGCACTGCCCCTACTGAGGTAGCAGGTAACTGTTACACCTGCCTATGACCTTGAAGTACATGCCCCTGGGGTGTGGCCCCTTGGAACCCTTTAGACCTGGGATGTATATAGGCGGCTCTCTTTTCTCTCTTGGGGTTTTGAATGCTGGGGCAGACCAGGCAAATCTCAGGTGGAAGAACAGCCTGAGACCATGCTTCACCTTCCAGGATCCTGCAACAAATTTCTCTATTCTGTCTTGTGAGTTTTATTTCCCAAATAAATTTCTTTGCCCTTAAAGAAGACTCTGTGGAGTTCTCTCATTACCTATAAATATCATATCTCAGCCTGATCAGCATTGAACATATTCAAAAATTCATGTCACCCCACAGTTGAACAAAATTGTTTAACACAAAGTTGATCATGTCATAAAGGGCATAATATTCCATAAACATACAGATAGGAATTTTGTAGATATGATGGGATCTTAAAACACAGAGTAAAATATGCAAGAAATAGTGACTATACACTGTACCATAGATTTCCTCTTGTGGTCGGAATGGTGGCTCACTGGTCAGTGTCTCACTGCTACTGACAGAGAAAATATATTACTACATATCAGCAACTGGAAAAAAGTCAAAATTAAAAATATGAATGATAACTTGTATGGAGTAAGTATTATTTTCTTACTATGGTAATGTTGAAAATGTTTAAGTCAATCTTTTAAAACCTAAGCTCCAGCCATGTTTTCTGTCCAGCACAATAGGGATTTTTCTGTTGTCCCTCTCCTGTGGAAAGAAATAGGGTTGTCGCCATTTGTAAACTTACTGCAATGCTTCTGGTCAATAAATGTGTTACTGAGTTGTCCCTGAATCCATTTTAACAAGTTAGTGGCCTTCTCATTGCTCATCAGTCAAACAAAATTTATAATACATTTTTTACTTTATATCTTTATAAATATCAAGATTCTAACTTTTAGAAAATCATCCCTTAAAACTGAAGGAACAAACTTGGAATCAATAACTATAATTGATGTACTTAAAATCAGAGGCAAGAACTTCCAAAGGCTATTAATTCACATGTTAAAGGAATAGCATCAAAAATGGCTTCAGGGTCAAAATTTTGAGGAGTCTTAAAATTACTGGTGTAAGGTATTTTTAACCTATTTGTTACAAAATTTCTAGACTCTGGAAAATGTAACATACAAATATTATAATAAGTTATGCATTTTTTAATTTCAGAGGTGGTAGCAATACATTCATGAGGTGGGTGAATACTATAAATGTAAATAATTTGTGAGAAAATGTAAAAGGCTTAAATTAGCAATGGAATTCAGAGTTAGCTATGACAAAAACACGTTTTGCTTTTATTCCCAATATAAACAATTATTGATTGCCTTTCTTGGTTTTTTGACATTATGATGTATCTAATTTTTCCTTTTTCACTTTTGCACAGCTCAAATTTAGAACAAATATTTTAATATAGACTTGCATATTTAAACATAAATATTTGAAATTTTCTGATCTGAAAGTTGAGGAGAGTGATGAGTTCTAACCTGTGGTGCTTCCAAACACTTCTAGCTAAGTGAAATTTGTCTATGTGGAGCAGAGTAGCTATTAAAGCATATTTAACAGCCTCTGGGTGCATCCTTCTGAAGCTAAAACACAATGCATTGTTCATTCCTGATGTTTTAGCAGCTGTCTTAATGAAAAGTGTCAGCTCAGTGTGTAGTTAATCTATATAATAATTAATAGAACCACAGCCTGGGACCAATGTGGTATAACTCTGAAGTCCTTATTCATTTGCAGATTAACACAGAGACTCACTTTTAGAACCAGCTAATTATTTAGGAAGGAGACTTGGGTGCTTAAAATTCTTAATTTCAAGGCTTCCATTTGATCACATTTCATTTGAATATACCACATAAAATAGAATTTGAATGATAATGCTTAAGAGTTTAATGCAGGAAATTGATCCCCTTATGGTTGTTAAGATACACATTAAACTCTTAAATCCAGAAACCCATCATTAGGACATTCTACTACAAAAATGCTAAGTTGAGAGCAAGGTTATTTTTAATGTCCTTAGTAATACAGACTTCTACAATTTATCTTTGCTCATAATGTAGTGAAAAGTTATCTAACACATGCAAAACGTCATGTTGATTGATATAATTTGAAAATTTAAATATTTTCTAAAACTATTGTGTTCCGGTTTGGGACGTACCAGATTGTTAAAAATGAGTATTGAGCTAAGCTGAATAAGTCCATTTATACAAAGCTAACACACACATATATACATTTACATGGTGTTGTGATTGAATATTTGGAACCTCTCTAGTCAATACATGGAAATCCCAATCCACAATGTGAGGATTTTCAGAGGTAAGACTTTGGAGAAGTAATTAGGCCATAAGAATGGAGACACGGTGTGATTAATGTCTTGTTAGAAACTTAGAACTCTTTCTCTCTCTCTTGCTCTCCCTCTCTTACCCCCATAGCACTGTCTTTGTTCAAAAAGCAAAGGACTACCATGCAAACTGCAATCTAGGGACACCTTACCACACAATAGATAGATCTCCTGGCACCTGCATCATGGACTTCCCAGCATCCAGGATTGATTGTAGTATTTTTTTTTTTTTGCTTTTTCTTTTGACTGGTTTGTAGTAATCTAGTTATAGCAGGCCAGAATTTCTAATACACACACACACACACACACACACACACACACACACACACACACTTTTCTCTCCATGTGTGAATTACTGTTTATGAATACAGGTAAACATGGCGTGTGTGCAGAAGTCACAGGAAAACCTTGATGATTTGTCTTCTCTTTCTGCTTTGTAAAAAGCAAGACCTTTTTATTGTTGTTATTTTTCTGCCATCTACACAAGGCTATCTGACAGCTTTCAGAAATCCAGCAAGATATGCTAATTAATAACTCTGTAAGATATGATTAATGTTTAATATGTTCTCTACAGTTTTTTTAAAGAATTATTTTTCCAGTTAATTCCTGCTTTCCACCAGCAATACATTTTTTCTCAAGATCTTATTGTGCATTCCTAATTATTTCGATAATAAATAATAAAATCCCATACAACATATATAGCTATAAACAGAGCTCTATACAGATGTAAAATGAACATAGATATACAGGATAGTTTAATACAGACATGTGATGTTAGATAAGCATTGCTTAGAAAGGATTTTATTAAGGAAATGCATGAATATTCTGATATGTAAGTCATGATTGAAATTTTTAACCTATCAAAAATATAATTGTGATAGTGAAATAATTATAGAGAATATGCAAATGGCACATGGCTGAACAAAGTCTTCTTGCCTTAATGAATAAATTAATAATGCTCTTTCTGAGGATGTACTACAATAAGCTCTTTGAATAAATCTGACATGATCTTGCTTTTGATTATACACAAAACTTTTTTATTAAAAATGAATAAAAATTAAACCTCACAGTTTTTACTTATTTCCCATTTTTAACTTTTAGTTCTTTCAATTTATATGAAATTTATAAGAATAAAACAATGAACTCCCACCTCTGTTACCAGCATTTTCTCCTAATAGAGTCACTTTTTCTTCTTTTCTTTCTGTTAAAGTGATTCAGAGCTAGTTCTCTGAAGAAAAGGGCATTCTTCCAAATAACCAAAATTAATCAATGCCCAGAAGGAAATTTAACATTCATAAAGTGTTATCAAATATATAGGTGCTCTTAAAGTTATGAAAATTGTTTTCACAATGTAATGCAACATACTATTTGTTTTGTTGAAAGAGCAAATTTAGCTTTTTATTTTTTCCAGCTCAAAATTAAATTAAATTCTAGTAACTTCCCATTATAGTAGTCAATCATCTATTACATAATATTTAACGAAATGAGCCACCAATTATACTTAAAATTCATTGATTAATTTTCATTGTGCTGGATAGTTTTATGTCAAGGAGATATAAGCTAAAGTATTTGGGAAGAACTATCACCCTTACCTTGTCCCAAATAGGTTTCAATATCTCCGTTCCTACACATCCTGGACTTGCCTTAAACCAAACAGTAAGGTGTAGTGTGGTGATTTGAAAGAAAATGATCCCCCAAAGAAGTGGCACCATTAGGAGGTATGGCTTTCTTGGAGTAGGTGTGGTCTTGTTGGAGGAAGCTTGCCCCTGTGGGGAAGGGATTTGAAGTCTCTTTTGCTCCAACTTCACTCTGTGACACACAGTCTACTTTCTGTTGCTTATATAACAACATGTAGCCAGCACCATGCCTGCCTGCATGCCGCCATGCTACCCGCCATGATAATAATGGACTGAACTTCTGAAACTGTAAGCCAGCCACCCCAATTAAATATTTTCCTTATAAGAGTTGCTGTGGTCATGGTGTCTCTTCATAGCAACCTAACTAAGACACTATGTCTGTTTACTAAAGTCTGGGCCCAATCCAAATTGGACAATACTTTCTAATTTCAAAATCTCACAGATTCAGGCAACTTCCTAAGAGGGAATGGTAAATGGTCTGAGGTTTCCCACTGTGAAGTTTCCCATTATTCTTTATGGTCAACTCCACTATACCTGGAATTAACTAAAAACCCAAGCAGCTGAGCACACTTGAGGGGGATTTTTAGTTAATTGGATCATTTGGGGTCAGAAGAACCACCTTCAACCTGGGCTACACCTTCTCTTGGCACTTTATGTAAAGGACATGGAAGAAAGTAGTTTTTGCTTTTCACCTGCTTGCCCTCATTCTCATTAGCAAGTTCATCTGTCTTGCTGCTGAGGCATCCTGTCAATGGTATGAGAGCCTATTTCTTCAGGAATCTGACACATTTTGAAGACAGTCTGAGATGCCTTGCCTTGTGGACCAAACACATACTGGATTCTTATACTTTCTGTCTGGAGACGGCCATTGCTGGACTAGTTGTACTACAGCCTATAAGCCACTCTAATAAGTCTAAGAAATCCTAAATATTCTCTCAGTTCTGTTCCTTGAGAGCAGTGGTTCTCACCCTGTGGGTCCCAACCTTGAGACCATTGGGAAACACAGATATTTGCATTATGATTCATAACAGTAGCTAAATTACAGTTACGAAGTAGTAAGGAAAATAATTTTATGGTTGGGAGGGGTCGCTATATGAGGAACTGTATTAAAGGATCACAGCATTAGGAAGATTGAAAACCACTGCCCTAGAGAACCCTGAGTAATACACCCACCTTCAAGTTCCTTTCTATCTCCACTCTTGCCATTGGCTTTGTTTTTACAGTTTTTTCTATCAGGTTTTATTAGCTCAAACTTCTAAACAAAATGTCCTAAAGTCTCTCTCAGATGCTAATCTGGCTGATGATTTCTTCCCCTATCAAACTGGTCTCTGACACTGCCTTTCTATGCATCAGAGATGAACTATTGACCTCTTTGAGACACAAAAGTTCTGAGACTTCAAGATCAGGGACCTCTTCCTGACTGAGGGACCCCCTAAATCTTGCCCAGAACAGAAAGACAAGATTCTGGTCCACACGGTTGCTAATATATTGGTAAATTGTCCTGTGCTGTTTGAGTTCATTGAGAAATGGGCCTCCCACCTCAAACTCAAGCATGTTTGGCTCAAAGCATCTTCTTTTTTTTTTTTTTTAAATTTTTATTTTGCAATACAATTAAGTTCTACATACAGGCACAGATTCCCTTGTTCTCCCCCCTCCCGCCCCCCTCACCTTCCCCCCAGCCTGCCTCCCATTCCAATCTCCTCCAGGGCAAAGCCTTCCCCACAGACTGAGATCAACCTGGTGGACTCAGTCCAGGTAGGTCCAGTCCCCTCCTCCCAGGCCGAGCCAAGCGACCCTGCATAGGCCCCAGGTTTCAAACAGCCGACTCATGCAATGAGCACAGGACCCAGTGCCAGTGCCTGGATGCCTCCCAAACAGATCAGGCCAATCAACTGTCTCACCCACTCAGAGGGCCTGATCCAGTTGGTGACCCCTCAGCCATTGGTTCATATTTCATGTGTTTCCGTTTGTTTGACTATTTGTCTCTGTGCTTTATCCGACCTTGGTCTCAACAATTCTCTCTCATATAAACCCTCCTCATTCTCGCTAATTGGACTCCCAGAGAACCACCTGGGGCCTAGTCATGATCTCTGCATCCAGATCCCTCAGTAGTTGGATGAGGTTTCTAGCACGACAATTAGGGTGTTTGGCCATCCCATCACCAGAGTAGGTCAATTCGGACTGTCTCTCGACCATTGCCAGCAGTCTGTTGTGGGGGTATCTTTGTGGATTTCTGTGGGCCTCTCTAGCACTTTGTTTCTTCCTATTCTCATGTGGTCTTCATTTACCATGGTCTCCTATTCCTTGTTCTCCCTCTCTGTTGTTGATCCAGCTGGAATCTAAACCCACATCCTGGGTCATAGAGGACCTTGACTCTGTGACAGAGAAAGGGAGAAGGAAGTAACTGAAATAAGCAAAGGCATTTTACCCTAAAGGACACCTAATTGGTAAACTACTTCCAACAGAGGTTACTTTTATTTATATCACAAAATAGAGATGCCCACATTAAAAACAACCACTGTACAAGTGTACAGAAGGCAAAAGCTACCTCCCCCGCCCCAATTCTGTGCAAAAGTGACAATACACAGTGATGGCTGAACTGCTAGTCTTCTCCCATCCTAGAACTGGGCTGGTAAAACCCCTTAGGGAGATTGGGGAAGTTATTCTCCACCTGGAGCAAACCCAATTTTATTTTTATTTGGAAGCATGCTTTATCACTTTCTCCTTTCCTTGTCTCTTCTGAAACTCTGAGAGAGCCTTCATGCTGTGATTCTAGCTACTCTAACCTGCTTCTTTGAGCTGGGAGCATGAAATGCCTTCCTCTGTTTCTTTATGTGAGTACTTCGGATCTACCTGCCTAGGCCATAGGTACCATGTCCTCCCTGTACAAATTTAACTGAAGTGCCTTTTTAAATAAAAGCGTGCAATGATGCACATTTCATCTGTGAGATGGTGGATCATGCAGGGACTTGTATATGATGGGGGATGGCCTCACGTTACTATGGAGCTGAGCTCAGTTGAGCAAAAAGCTAAAGTGTGCTTTTCGGCTGCCTTGGCTGGTGATCTCATTAAGATGGGAGCAGCCATATGACTTTGCTAATGATATAAATAATTCAAACACCTTGAGACTTCACTACTGTCCTGGTTAATATAAGCACATGGCACAAACCAAACCGGGAGCACCCAGAAAACTTCTTGTCATGCGGAGTCCTCTGGGGATTATCAAATCTTTTTGTAGTAGACTAAGAAGGTCACAAGAGATCTCCAGGGCATTTATTTTGTAATTTTACTATTTTCTTTTAATTCTGACACAGACTTTATATGATTATTTTCTGGCTTCTAAGAGGGTCCTGAAACTTGAGGGGTGAGTCACCAAGTGCTAGACAGGCTAGTGCTAGGGTGTGACTCTATGGTGAGCTCTACCCTGTGCCAATGCCTGCTGTTTCTACCTAATATTTTCAGGCCCATTTTCCTCTAATTGAAATAAAGTATTGTTTCTCTCCCAACACGACTTTGTTTCATATATGTCTGCCTTTGTATCTGACTGATCAAACAATATATTTACTAAAAATCTGTTAAGTTTCACTTTCACAATGAGGATTATAAAATACATAATCCAAAAAATGTTCAAAATCTTGGTTCATTGGACTATATCTTATGCATGATTAGATGCATATAGATGATCCATATGTTGATTATATTTTTTTTATATCACATACTTAGTACCAAACTGATGTATAAGTAAATGTGCATGCAAAGTTGTTAACTTGGTCCAACTTCATTTTGTTCATAAATTTTTAAGAAACAAAATAATGATAAGAAACAAAATGTGTATTCAATCAATGTGACAACAGAGGTAAAACAAAAAGAGATGGCTAATGGTCTTAAATTATAAAATTTTAAATCTGCTTCTAAGAACAAAAGACAGAATTATATAATTCTAGTTCCAAATGTTATCTCCTTGATACTTATTGTAATTTTGGTTCTACAACATGTTTTTAATTGCATGGGGATAAAAATTAACATTAAATGGTGATTAGCCCTACTCCACTATATGCTCTTCCTTTTAGACATTTGCTGTCCCTTACCTTAAGTCTGTGCTTTAAATGCATTTTTATATAAATTGGTGTGTATATATAAATACAAATATTTTAAGGGTTTTGAGGAAATTTTTGACCACTATACTTCTTTATAAACAAACAAATAAATGGTTTTTCCAAGATTCTTATTTAACCAGGTTTATTTTTTTTAAAGTAGTATCTTTTATAATATAGAGTTTTTGTCTTGTCTTCTAAGTTGAGCATCTGCCATATTCATACCTTCAGCTGGGCTGGCCTAAAATGATCACAGCAGGAGTTGTTTAATGTTAATACTCCTCACAAAAACAGAAGATGAACCGGGTATCCAAGCCAATTTTATATACCCCTTTAAAAAAACTAAAAAGAGAAAAAGTGAGACTATAACGAGTCTTTCTCTGTCCTGCCAGCCAGCTTCCAAGTAATGACATAGAGACTTATTAATTAAGATACCTCGGCCTGTAGGTTAGGCTTGTTCCTAACTGGTTCTTATAACTTAACTCATTTTTATCAATCTCCATTCTACCATGTGGCTTTTACCTCTCTCCCAATTTGTGTGTTTGACTTATTCCATGTCTCATTGGCCTCACTCATGTACCTAAAACTATCCTGAGTTTCCATGAATTCCTGCCTATCTCTACTGCCTAGCTGTTAGCCATTCAGCTTTTTATTACACCAATCACAGCAACATATCTTCATACTATACAAATATCCCACAACGTAAGACCTATTGGCTATAAAAAGGACCTCGTATATACTAGATTTTTCAGTGTGATGTTGAGATCATCCACATTCTCATCAGTAACCTCTATCCAATTTTCTATATGTAAGCCCAATAAAGTCATTGGTTCCTCAGGGTGACTGTGGATGAAAGTGAACTTTGGTTTGTCATCTGGGGCCTTAAAATGAGAGGACAGACATATAGCCAGAAGTTTCCTCCAAATCTGCCCAGCCCCGCAGTCCCACATTCCTCCAGTCTCGCCCGGCCCCACGGTATCTCAGCTGCTTTTAAAATAATCATTAAGAGGCTTAATATTAATTACCAATTGCATGGACTATGGCAGGCTTCTTTCTAGCTAGTTCTTATAACTTAACCCATTTCTATTAATCTATAAGTTGCCACGTGGCCATGGCTTATCAGTACTTTTACATTTTGCTTCTCCTGGTGGTGGCTGGCATCTCTCCCTCTGTCTTTCTTCTTTCCTGTCTCTCTCCTTGGATCTCTCCCCTGCCTCTAAGCTGCCTTGCCATAGGCCAAAATAGCTTATTTATTGACCAATAGGAACAACATATATTTACAGCATACAGAGAGACATCCCCCAACACAAACATTACTTAGTTTCCCTTCTCCCCTAGGGAGGGAATTCTTACAACAGATAGCAAATTAATTTGTTATTACTAGTATATCTTATGACACTAAGAAATTAAAAAATGTTAGAAAGATGTATGTAAAGATGGTAAATGTTTTAGTATAGAAGGGTTTATATATGAAGAGTAAGGTGTATGGATATTTCCAGAATGGAAAGTAAGACTAGAAAGCTTTGCAAGTTATCAAGTTTTGAGTAAGATATTTCAGGTACACAGAGGATGAGAGTTAGAGATAATTTATATGGTATAAAAATTTCTAAGATCTGGCCAGGCAGCAATGGTGCAAGCCTTTATTCCCAGCACTCAGGAGGCAGAGCCAGGTGGATCTCTGTGAGTTCAAGGCCAGCCTAGTCTACAGAGCAAGATCCAAGACAGGCACCAAAACTACACATAGAAACCCTGTCTCAAACAACAACAACAACAAAGTTTCTAAGATCTGAGATCAACAATTACAAGGACTGTCTAAAGTCATATCTAATTGTGATGGCTTGAATAAGAATGCACCTCCCCCCATAGGTTCATACATTTGAATGCTTAGTCATCAGGGAATGGGACTACTTGAGAAGGATTAGGGGGTGTGGCCTTCTAGGAAGCATGACACTGAGGTTGAACTTTGAGGTCTCAAAAGCCCAATCTAGGCCCAGTGTCTCTCATTCTTCCTACTGCCTACAGATCCTCTAAAACTATAAGAAAGCCCCATTAAAAATTTTCTCTTAAAGAGTTGCTGTGGTCATGGTGTCTCTTCACAGCAATGGAACAGCAACTGAGACGCTAATCAAATTTTATTTAGAAATATCTACTTATTTAAATATGCAGTAGTTAAAAGTATCAGACTAGTATAATTGTTCTTCTAGGTGCCTAATAATCATACTTGGAGACTATTCTAATGTGACTAGAGGGACTGAAAGGGAGAATAGTTTTCCATTCCCCTTCAAACTCAATGGAATCCCAGGGTATTGTGGGCAATCACTTGATATGCCCTGTAACAATAGAAAGGCACTTGTCTTCTTGTTCTGGGAGGCCATGGAGACCCCATTTGGTGAACTCCAACCAGAGTTCAGTCTACAAAGAAGAGGGTCAACATGGAGGAAAAGAATTCTCCATGCTTCCAAGTGAAACAATGTTCAAATAAGGTCTTTACATGGCTGATAAATGAAAGACTAGAGGAGATGGATGTTCTTTTCACACTCAGGTGAGCCTGAGTGTGATTTTCAATTGACCTTGATAGTATAAAAACAATAACTCATCTTGCCTACCTACAAGGTCTTAAATACCCATCAGGAAAGTATACCTATGATTAAAAGGAGTCATATGTTTCTTTATCAGTTCAAGGAACTATAGTCCTGAGATTATCCTTAAACATGAAATGTCATTTGAACTACATTTCTTGTGACAAACCTCTTAATATGAGAGAGAGAGGGAGAGAGAGAGGGAGAGAAATTTATCAACAATGGCACAATATCTCTTTCTGGAAGAACACTTCCCATAGTTGTCAGGCATCCTTCCGCACCCTAACCACCCATGTCCCCTGTTAAAGGAGACGGCCAGATATACTGTCATCAAACTTACAGACTTGGCAAATTATTCAGGACATCCCAGTGGTAGGTATCCTTAGGACTTTGCTAGATGATATTAATCAAAGGACACAGAGGTTTTGTGTATCCTTTAATCTGTCAGTTAGGTATTGCCTTTAACTGACTTCTGTTACAAAGCTTCCAGTTGCTTCTTCCTTGTGCCGGAGTTTACCTGAAACAAACACAATTACCTTGCCCTTCTTCAGGGCTCTGCCACATGGTCCAGGCAGTTTTACAATTACAATTCACCTTACTAAACAAGGCTTATTTAAAAACTTTTCTTCATTAGCTTTGTCTCATAACATTCCCCACAAGTTATAATAGAGGATACCAGATGGCCAGTTCTCAACTTAACTGGCCAGTGAAAAATGCCTGAAGCTCTTCTACCGAACCAAATGCCAATTGCCTTACCTCTTGTAATCCACCTGGACAAGGGTTCTTTACATGGTTTTCTTGCATGTGTTTTTCCTCTGCTAATGGCAAAGCCACCCAACTATTTTCTTACATTCTCAGTAAGAATTATAATAGTACTAACAACTTTACTTTTTGTATGTTGTAAATGCTACCTCACTCACTGAACATACTCTCAAGATGCATATTGATATCATATAGTTGTCTTATGTTCTGGATATTTGCTATCTGTGGAACTTAACTGTTTAATTAAAAGTGCCCCTTTGCCAGGCAGTGGTGGCGCACGCCTTTAATCCCAGCACTCGGGAGGCAGAGCCAGGCAGATCTCTGTGAGTTCGAGGCTAGCCTGGGCTACCAAGTGAGTTCCAGGAAAGGCACAAAGCTACACAGAGAAACCCTGTCTCGAAAAAACCGAAAAAAAAAAACCAAAACAAATAAAAGTGCCCCCTTAAAGCCTCAACTGGTGCACTATAACTGCTGCTACTTCTACATGTCCCCTTCTGCCAGCTATAAAGCAGTTGGAGTGGTCTGTCCCTGCAACCTCCTAGCAACAGTTCAGGTCACCTCTGAAAGGGGACTTACAGGCCATCCAACTCCTCCTTCTTTTTTCGTACTCTGGACATTTTCTCAGGTCTCAAAACAAAGCAGCCAGAACAAAGGCTTCTTTCCATCAGTTAACCTCTCTGTTGTAGCAACTCTCAGAAAATATTAAAGACATTTCAGATCAGCTTAATATGCTTCAAAACCAACTTGATTCTTTGGCTGTTGCGATTCTCCAAAATTAGAGAAGATATGCCATCTCCTGCCCCCCAACTTTCATCTATCCTTAGGATCTGCAAGGGTTAAAGACCTAAAAGTCTCAGGGGAGGAACTTCCAGCATGTATGTTGATAGGCTATATAATATCTGCAGGATATGAAGGCATGGGAAGCAAGAAGGTCAGTATATGAACCTCTGTTTTCATTGATAACTTTGCAGCAAACAGCTCTACAGATGGATCTCTCAGGCATAAGTTCCCTTTTCTAGCCTATAAACCCCAAGCTCCTGAGCCTCCTCACACAGACTCCACTGCCTCAGAGTGACCATGGTCTTTCATTGTTTTAATAAGAAAGCAATCTGTTCCTGTTGAGGTTCATTTTCACCCTCTTTTATTTTCTCTTAGCCTCCACCAATCCAGATCTAAACATCTATCCCAGACATATGTGTCTATAATACATGTACATAAATGAAGTAAAAGAAGAAATGAAGTGAATAGGTAAAGTTAATTGTGTAACAAAATTTCATTTACTCAACCCCACAATGTCACTTCCTTATGATTTACCATGCAAAGGGCAATTTAGTTTGTGAATTCACATAAAGTGGAAACATAAAAATATATACTCTGTGCCTCCATTATATGACACATCCTCTCTTTCCTTAATATTTATTCTCATGACTATGATTGTCTTAAGGTTTCTATTGCTGTGAAGAGACACCATGACCATGACAACTCTTATAATGGAAAACATTTCACTGGGGCTGGCTTACTGTTTAGAGATTTAGTCCATTATTGTCATGGCAGGAAGCATGGTGGCATGCAGGCAGACATGGTACTGGAGAAGGAGTTGAGAGTTCTATATCTGGATCCACAGACATCAGTAAGAGACATTGTCACACTGGACCTGATTTGAACAAATGAGACCTCAAAGTGCATCCCAAATGACACACTTTCTCTAACGAAGCAACACCTACTACAACAAGGCCACAGCTCCTAGTAGTACCACTCCCTATGGCCCAAGAATTCAAACACATGAGTCTATGAGGGCCATTCATATTCAAACCAACACAGTGATATAGGAGAAAAAAATATAGGAGAAGAAAATACTGATAGTATATAGAAGTAAGTGGAGATTTGTTAGAATAACAGGAAAAGTAGATGAGAATATATATAAATTTTAGTCCACAAGTGAAGGCTGCATCTTTAAACAAGAAAAACATATTTTCTATAGAACTAGGAAAGAAGGAGTAAGAGAAATTAAAGACAGTAGACTGATAAAAATATTGTTGGGTATATACATACATCCTCTCCGTTCTTTTATCTTCTGAGAAATAGGAAATTAGGTCATAGCCTGAACATACAGTAGGAGGATGGATGTTACAAGAATATTTAAGACAAGAGCAGAAGTTTTAACATAGGTGTCTACCGACTCCCCCTGTGACAATACTGTTGGACATGGAAAACAATGAGTTTGCCCAGAATCACTAAGTTAGGTCTGAGTAATCTGAGGTCAGTTAAATGTGCTTTTGTTTTCTTCAGTGATATTTAACTGAAAAGTCACAGCTGTGAAGCAGAGCATATGGCTTTAACAGAGACCTGAGTCTTTTTGAATACCAAGAGGAGATAAGAAATCCAAGATGGAGTACTGTGCAAAGAAATGATTGCCAGAAGTGATCACAGTGGATTGTAGCTAACTATAGGCAGATAATAATGATGGCTTGGGTTTTGCTAATTATTAATTTAAAAAAAAATCTGTTAAATCACAGGATACTAGAGGGGCATGTAGCAATCCATTAATTGCTTGAGAGATACCAACTTATGACCCAAATTTAGTAAATTACATCATTTTGTCATGCTTTCTGCATATGCTTGTTTTAAAACTGAAATCAGAGATAATTACTCTCCCCATCCATTTCTTTGTGTGCCTCAGGAAGAGTTAACGCATGATTGTTTGAAGACATGTACATTCTTTACACATACACTTTAGACTTTAATATGTCTGCCAACTAGGAGGATTCTTGTCATGCTTTGCAGTGAGTTTAATATTTTACTTTCTAAACTTCTTTTCTGGCGCCACAGATTTTATTTAATGGACTGATGCACGTGGCTAAGTGCAGTCGAGTGCTGTGGTCTGGGTGGCCCTGAACTTCAGCTTCTTCATGCCCCTTCCACCTCTCAGTCCCTCTTAGCCACCCCTCAGGCCAACATGATCATTATTTCAGCAAGTCTCTGATCTATTTAAAACTCTATGGCTGGGAAGCTCTGCTCTGTGGTCTTTAATGGGGAATAAAAGTGCTGTTTTGTAGGGTGTTTATATTCATCAAGCATGTCTCTGTATTTTTGCAGAAACTTTTACAATGCCAGATTTTTTCTCCCTCATCCAGTGTGTCAAACAGTCAAGTTGTGTTACTTAAATCTGAATTGTGTTATGCACTAATGATTCAGCACCCCTACTCAGCCATCAGGTTGTACACTTCGTGAATTCCATATTTATCTCTTTGCTGTTTTTTCTAATCTCATTCTCTTCTCCTTCATGGTTTTTAATTGAGACACACCTAATCTATAAGCTTTGTATGAAATGTATGCAGTCAGTCCCTTCTCCCTGGTGATTTCACCTACTTAAAATGACTTAACTCTTACCAAGATTTTTCTTCCTTCCTTAAACAAATGTAGGAGAACCTTATGGACTTAGAGAAGAGGCGTAATCAGAGAAGAGCACAGCCTAGGTGCTAACCCTGCCAGGCTGGGCTCATGTTGCCTATGAACAGGGTAACTTCTGGTCTTCACTTTTCTGTCCCCACCTGGTTGTTTTCTGCATTGGTGAAGGAGCTGATAGTAAGGCTGGCATCATAGATCAGTTTGAAGTATCCCAAGAGTAGACACTCATTCCAGGAGCTGTGAGCTGGACGGGAGTTTTATTTTCATTCTAATGACCATTTTTCTCTTGATTTGTGCTGTGAGACATTTTTGCTTCATTTTGGCTAACAGAACATCATTTTATTCATTTCCCAGAAAGTTGAGTATTTATTTTTGTGATGTACAAGCCTTCCTAGCTTCTATTTTATTAATATTTAATATGCATCCAAAGTGTGGGAAAGATGGTTCAGTTAGTTCATTTGGCAGGTAGATGAGGTTTTTTTACACACTGTTCATTGGGGAAGCCTGCCTTCCAGTGCCTACTTTGCAGGGCTCACAGGCACAGCCTGCAGTCTATGGGTCAGCCATTCGTTTCTGACTTTGCCCTATTCTTAGCACATGGAGATTTTCTTTCTCTCTTTCCAGTTTCCCTAACTATTTAGCACTCTGAAATAATTTGGTGGCAGCAGTTACCCTTTTGGTTTTAGTGAAGGGAACTGGAGGGATGAGAAGATATTTATAACTTTGATCCACAAGGTGCAGGAGTCTAGGTCCATTTGCCTTAGTTGTTTCTTTCTTTGACCATTATAATCAAAAATATACTTTTTTTCATAAAACATAGGCTAGATGATTTTCTGTTGGAAATACCAATGAAACACCTTAATAAATGAAAATCCTGTGTAACAAATATCATTATGGCTATTTTCATTGAGAAGTTACCCAAAAGTAATTTTTGTAAGTTAGAAGCATTTCAGTAGCGGGGATTTTGAAACATTCACTATATTACTAGCATGTGTTTGATAACAGTTTTAGTTACCTTGTCTACATAGACTTTATGGTCTTTTATTTAAGGAAAAGTAAATTTGTGGCTTATGATTACTATGGTTTGAGTAAATGATGTTTCTCAAAGGTGCACATGTTCAAAACTCATTTACCCCTTTTCTGATTTCATATCCCAACAAAAAACACAAGTTCAGGCGTGGAGAAGAGCATATTTGGCTCACAGATTTTGATTACCACTTGGAAAATTACAGAGGCAGGAACTTGAGACAGTTAACCATACCACATCCACAGCCAAGACACAGAGAAACAAAGGTATTCTAGGGCCTGCTTGCTTTTTTATCACTCAGGTAGCTTTCTCTAATCTTCTAGGGTCTGGGGCCCAGCCCATGAAATGATGTTACCCACAGTGGGCTGGCTTGCTTACCAATGAAGACAGCTCCCACAGACCTGTCTCCAGGTGAACCTTATCTAGACAGTTTCTGAATTCAGACCCTTGTCCTAAGCAATTCTAGGTTTTAGCAAGTCACCATTTAAACCTAACCCTTACACCCTCTGGTGGTGTTTTGTGAAGTAAAAGACTCACCATCTCTAACACACTGAATGAAGTCATTTATTGATATGTTAAGAGTTTGCTGGCACTGATAGCAGTGGGTAGGAAATTTAGAAGCTGTGGTCTAGCTGAAGGAATTAACTCACTGGAGGATGCCGCCTTCCAGGGACCTGGCTTCCCCATCCCTTTCTCTCTGTCTGTGTTAATGTCTGCCTTGTAATGAGTAGCTTCCTCTGCCAGACTCTCTTGTCGCTGTGATATAGTGCCACAGCCCAGAGTAATAGATCCATTGATCTCATACTAAAATCCTAAGCTAAAGTAGTTATTTCCTCTATTTTTGGTATGCATATGTGCATATATATTCATGTACATGTGTGTATGGGTGCACATGCATGTACAGATGTACAAATGTGTGGAGGCCTAAGGCATGGCTTGGATATTGTTCTTAGGATGTTCCAGGATGCTGTCTTTCTTGTTTGTTTTTTTTTTCTCACTGGCTTGGAGCTTGCTAAGTAGCTAGGCCAACTGTCTGGCATTACAAGCACACATGGCAATATGCAGCATTTTTATGTTGTATTTAAGAATCAGGCTCGTGTCCTCATTATTCCATGACTTGAATCCACTGCTGTTCATCCAGTTGCAATATGCTGTCAATACTTCAGGACTAGACACTTGATGTAGCCACAAATTTGCCCCATCCACGCTGCTGTGGCTTGTTCTTCAGAATAGACTGGGAGAGTACCTGAAATGTTTTCTCTCTGTGTGGCGATAGGCAGAATCACTCAGAAGAGATCCCCAGACTTCTATGCCACATAATGACCACCAATATGAAACTGCTGTGCCACACTCTGATTCCACAACCTGCTGAGAACACAGTCCTCACTGTTACAAGGGGTTCATTGCTGTGACAGATAGTCATGGCTGGAGACTACTGCAATCAGTCATAGATAATGCTAACTGAAACTGAAACCTCATATACTGATGCTGTACGAACGAAAGTAAGTTTGAACTACAATATGATAAGTCCTAGAACCACCAAGAAAAAATTAAGCAATGAAGGATTGCCTAGATCAGGTTGACCTATAGGCATGCCTATGACTTTTTTTTTTTTTTTTTTTTTTTTCTTATTTAGCTTCTTCAAGACGGGAAGGTTCAGCCCACTGTGGGCGGTACCATTCCCAGGTTTAGATTCTGGAATCTTTAACTGTAGATAAGACAAGCTGAGCAGTAGAAATGGATGTATTGATTTCTTTGCTTATGATTATGGCTATGATATGACTAGCTGCTTCAAGTTCCTACCACTTTGATTTTGCCCAGGTGATGGACTACAAGCTGGTATTGTTAGCTAAAGTGGACTTTTTCTTCTGCGGCTTTTTGTTAGGGTATTTTATTGCCTCAAGATAAAACTTGGACACTACATGATGTTGAGGATTGTGCAAAAGGCACATCTGTGTTCACTGGCCTAGAGGCTGTATCCATTAGCTCGGCCTAGTTCCACCAGTATTATGGTTATTTCCTTTTTCTATTTGGGAAAATATGTCTTGCTCCAAGGTCTGTTGCCAGATGTCAAAATAAGATGAATGAAAACATCTTGGGCATCTTTGATAGTATTAAGCTGGGCCATGTTTGGCTCTCATCACTACAAGGAGACACAGAATTTCAGGGTGCCTATAAGTTCAGGGTACCTCTGACTAGGATCCATATTGAAGCAGGAAGTCTATTACATAGCAGTGTAATCTTCGCTCTACACTATTCTAGATGTAAAGGCTCTGTCTGAGATTCCATAAGTATGAGCGATGGAGATAGTCCCTTAGCCACAAATTTTATGCTGAGCTAGTTGAGACTTCAGCTTTACCACTGTAGGAAACTGTACAAGTCCAGTGATTAGAGATGTGCCTCAGAACTACTTCACAGTAGCAAGATGTACCCCCAAAATTTGAGTCTATCCTACCAGAACATATGTCTCTGCCTTATTCTGAAACACATGTAGTGGCTGTGCTTGTGAGGTTCTGATCTGGTTATGGGTGTGGAAAGGGCATATCTTAGCTGCCTATAGATAAGACTTTGAGAGCTGTAGAGATGGTTTATCTTCTAGACTACTCTTGCAAGGGGACAGAATTAGTTTCCCAGCACCCACTTTTGGTGGCTCACAACCATCTATAACTTCAGATCAGAGAATCTGACTCTTCTTCCATTGACTCCTATAACCATGTGAATATATGTACACATAGATACACAGACACACACACACACACACACACAAACATACACACAGAGACACACATAGACACACACATACACACACAAATATACACACATACATATAGACATACACAGATACAGACACACAAACATACACACATAGACACACACAGATACACACATAAACACACAAATACACACACACACACACACACACACATAGAAGATGGGACTTTTGCTCTTCTGTGTGACCTTGCATACATAGGCACCTTATCAAAGTTGCAGAAGCAAATAAATAGTGAATCATGTTTAAAACAGTATATTTTTTTTCTGGAACTATAAAACCATTTTGAATTTGAACACTGAGAAGTCAATGAGCATGTTGAAATGTCACCTAGATTATTTTCTAACAATCAAACATCAAATTCAATTCACTGTATTATATGACCCCAACAATGTTTTCCCCTTTTCTTTTATTGTTCTCTTTTAAAATCCATTTTAATACATTGAGCAACTTAGATGTGCTTTTGAAAGCTGATTTTTCCCACAAAGGGCATGTGCATGAAGTCGTTGGTTATTTACAGAAACAATCCATTCCCTTTTGGCCACTTCTCCATGTCCAGTCATAGATTTCACTTAGACTCCTAGAAAAAACTTATGCTTGCCTTTGGCCACTGAGTGGTCACAAATTTTCCAAATAATCACTGATACTTCCTTGGTTCTTGAATTTCACAGAGCAGTCTACTAAAACAAACTGTTCACTTTGGCTAAATAACCACAAAGGATCAAACACCAAACAGCTTCCACAAAGCCTCTACTTCTCCATACTTCTCTGGGTTTATATCACACTTTCAGAAACTACACGGTGGATAGCTGTCATTCCCCAGCTAATAACTAATTATAAAACTATAAGAACATAGAAAGCCTAAGAGAAATATGTATTTCCTTTATACAAATAAGAATCAACTGTCTTTCCATATAATGACTTCATAAGCTTTGCCAAAGCAGCTGCTGACTGCCTTTAAGCTCTTGGTGTTGTCCCAACCTTTCTCCTGCATGTTCGCACCTTTGATTTTAGGTGTTGGCTTTGGGTTTTTGGCCTTTCTTTGTAATGAAATTCACAAAATGTTCACTGCAGATTAACCCGCTTCATTTTTTATTCCCAGGAAATAAAATGCAAATGACAGTCTGTTCTCTGTGTGATGTTTGAGACACTGCACTTTGGCACACTGCTGAGCACACCAATGGTCCCAAGTTTTACACTCATATTTCTTTTGTGCATTTTACTCCTAGGCTGGGACCTTCTGGCATAGTTACGGTTTGTACCATTATTCTTTTATTTTCTGTAAAGTAAATGTGGACGTTAACAGCCACATACAAACATGCACGCGCACACACACACACACACACACACACACACACATATACACACACACACACATACACAAAACAAAACAAACAACAACAAAAAAAAAAACAACTCTACATGTTCTCATAAATGCTTCCTTTTGTGGAATGATTTTTTTAAATAATATCTCTATTTCTCTTTGCTTTCTTCAAGGAGTGCTAATGATTTTTACACTGATGACATTCCTGTGTCACTCATAAAACTGACATTATACGTTTTAATGTACCTACTGAACAGACACGCAATGAGTCCACTGTTTCAGGCTAGACATCCGAAGAAGTACATACACCTTATACATGATCACAAGTCATTTCACTTTTCTTCCTGGTTGCTATGAGCTTGCTCAAGGGGTCTCTTCACTGCCAGCGTGCCCACTTCATACATCCACATGCCCACTTCACACCTCTACCGGGCAGCACTTAAGCAGTTAGCAGCACTTGCTGAAGACTCCCCAGTGGTTCCTCTGGCTTGAACTGGATTAGCTTTTTTTCCTTCCCGATGTTCTCATAAGGCTAAATTTAAAGATCTTCAGTCACAGCATTATTTTTAAGACCCTGTCCTCCTCTTCTTTAGAATGGTTCTCCCCAAAATGTACTTCAGTAATAGATGACAGCATGATGACAAAGGTCCTCCACAACCATTAATTTGCTCACAAAAATGAATGGAGCCAATTGGATAACAAGGTTAATTTCATAATTAAAACTCTAGCAGAAAACAAAATTGAACGGTTCTGTGAGGGTGACGGTTGGCTGTTTGTTTGGCTCTGAATAGATGTAACACAATAGTAAGTTCCCAGTGTGCAAAAATGGACTATCATGAACAATGAACTTTCTCTTTAAAACAAGAGTTAAAATTAGCTTGATGGGAGGATGTGAGGCTGAGGTGCTTTGTTCACGGAACATTAGGGGGAATGGCGTAAGTGCATGGAGAAAAGAATAGAACCATAAAGTTCTGCCAACAGCACGGGACCACATCTTACAAAGCCCAAGGACTTAGGAAAAATTGTCATTGTTTGCAAGATTTGTCTCCCCATTCAAGACTCAGCTGTGTTAACACATTGAGCATTCATGACAATTCTTGGAAATAGAAAGGTGAAGCCATCAGACACCTGGCTGCTCCTGAAATGCTCTTCTGGTTTATCACTGACACATGAACAGCCTTTACAGAAACATGCTGTGCAGTCTATTTGAGAAAGAGAGTGACCTACAATAAAGGTGCTATTTTCATACAAATATATTCTTAAATTTCTTATTGTTTTCAAAGATTGTGATGCATTTCCTCACTGTACTATGAAGCATTATTTGTCTTGCCTACTGTGCACTCTTCCAAGAAAAATATTTATCTTATTTTTACTTTTGTATGTGTACCTCTATGTGGGTATGTGTACTTGCATACATGTACTCTCAGAGGCCAGGGGAGGAGGGCATAGAGTTCCCTGGAGCTGCAGCTACCTACAGTGGTTGTGAATAGCCTGACTTGGGTGCTAGAAACTCAGCTTGGAGGAGGAGTATAGGTTCTTAACCATGGAGCATCTCTCCATCCCCATGCTGTGCAGTTTTTGAGGGTAACATGTTTCAGCATCTGTCCTTAAGGAAGGCTGTGCATGGCTTCTGAAGGGGCAGTTCCCCAATTATTTATCACAGAGATGGGGGTGGCTTAGGCATTCCTATAGATGAAATAAACATTAATATGTTAGAAATGTTTGCTTTGACTTTACTTGGTGAACCAAAAATCAGAAATGTTAGTGTGTTCCACATACAATTCATTTGAGTTTGGTGGAACTCCTTTTTCTTCCACTGTAGAGCCTACTTCGTTACTTTTTGGCTCAGAAGTAAGTAAAGTAGACTGGGAAAGCGTGTGTAAAATGCTCACAAAGCCTGAAGCCTATCAGACAAAGTAAAGGCATCTTAAACTGATAGCGGTGAGGTACCCAAGGGCTCAGATCTAGGCAACTTCATCCATCAATCATTTTTTTACATAGTTGTGACATGATAGGTATTATCAATATACTGGAGAGACAGACAGGAGATGGGTAGATCGAGGTTCCTCTTTAGGACTTTACAAAAGTAGGTGTTATATTGCTTAGGGTTCAAGTTCAAGCTGGAGAGAATTATGTACACAGAAAAGGCCGTATCCTCTAACAAAGCATTTTTCACTTCACTGGGTTGATTGAGTAGACTTAGGTTTTCAATATAAACATAATTGTGCATATTTCTTTTCACATGTCCCTTAGAGAAAGTCCATGATGTTACAGGATTGAGAGAGATGCTACCATCATTGACTGAACAGTGCCTGAGTCAGTATCAGCAGGCCCTTCCTGTTCCCCATTTAGGCCTAGCATCTTCTCAGTGACTAAATGAGGACATGGACCAGTCTACTGCTGTGTTTCTTTTCCACATAACAACTGAGGCCTCTGTTAATCTCATTAAGAAATTATTAGAATTACTGTGCGAAAATTAAATGCCATTAGATCATAGCATTTTAATCTGGTAGCATTCTGTAAATGAGCAGTTTAATCAAATTCTTGAGACTGCAGAAAGAGGGGTTATAATGTCAGAAAGGGGTAAATTTTTATAATATAAACTTAATGAAGCAATTTGTTGGAGTCTGTGAGCATGGCTATTGCCCAGCTGGGTTTCATATTGACTGCCTGTTTGTTACTGTGCATAGCGTAGGTACCGGATTTTAGTACTTAAATTTCTACCCTGAGGCTTTTATTAGTTTCTAAGCCAGCCTCACATCTATTTAAGGACCTTAATTACATCCTTTGAAATAATTGCAATTATTTAACTTATGTTCTCAAAGTTCAGGGGAAAAAAATACAGCCATAAAGTAATTACTCTCCAAGTTGAATGAGCCCCTTCAAATGTTTGCGACACCAGGATGCTACTTTCAATCATTTACAACAAAAGGTCACTGACTAAACAGATCAAAGAGAAGTTACAATAACTCATTTATGTTCCCTTCAATATTCCAGAGAAGAGTGAAGTTTAGGTTGCATTAGTCTCAGTTCTACATCCCATAATGGTAGGCTATATATACTCTTAATCATATGAATCTACCATTGAAGTCAGTGAGGATATATGTTACGCAATATTGAGATTTACCATGTGGTTGGACATAAGTTTAAATTCCAAATTGCAGTTTGTGGGGCATGAGTTGGGATGAAACGTTTCAAGGGTATCACTGTTGTGAAGGTTTGCATGAGTGTTGTTGTATGATATGACCATGGTACAGAACAATGTTTGCTTTCTTCTCTCTTTTGAGCTGATGGTTTAGCTTCATATTCACCATCAATTTATGACAATTATGAAAAATTTGAATATCAATGAACTCAAGGTAGCTTGTTGTTTTATGCAGTCTATATCCATGGCTAAGCGACTAACAGAAAGTTTCTGACTGATAAGCTGATAAACCCAATAGGGCCTATTGTTCATCAACACTCATCTAGTTTATTCTCTAAAATCCAGTTGAGGTTGGAATAATGGATAATGATATTTGGATGGCTTGAGGTAATATTTGTATAAACAGTTCATGTGTTTGGTAGACACTAGCTGGCACAACAGGGCATTCAAGCTAGTTCCTCAGAAAACAAGGAACAGCCAGGAAGATAAGCTGTTACTGGTGTGTGTGTGTGTGTGTGTGTGTGTGTGTGTGTGTGTGTGTGTGTATTAGTCTCAAAGAAATCAGAAGACTTCAAGGTCAGTGTTAATCAATAACAGAGGAGCCCAGCTAATCTTAGCTGGCTGCTTTCTGTGTGTCTGTGTGCACAAGACATTGATCCGTTTCTCTGCTGTTGTGGAACTCTGTCCTCTGAGCATGGCATGGCTGGTGCCCTCTTGAATGATCAGCAGCTGTGATTACCCACTGGATACCTGCATACAATTGGGTCTGTTGACTTTCTGCCACAGAGGGAAATGGAGCTCACTGGACCCAGCCCTCTCAGTGATTTGTAGGCAGTAAACAGTTGCCGGGATTCTTATCTTTAGTGGTGTGCCTGCCCGCATGCTGCTCATGCTCCTGTCAGTCACCTCCATTAAACTCATTGGAATGATTTCTTTTTTTTCTGTCTCTGGTGCCCTATCTGGACTAAGCAGGTGTTTGTTCATCTCCTTAGGAACAGTTTATACAACAACTGAACCTAAGATGCAAAATGACGTGATCTAAGAAGAAAAATAAAATAGAAACCACTATTGGAATGGAACCGTGTTACAGAAAGAGAGGGACAAGGGAAGACAAATAATATTACAGAATTTAATGTAATAATAGAAGAGAGTCAGGAAAATGTTCTCAGTAGCATACATTTAGTCTAGGGATAGCATTTTAGGCATGAGGAAGAGACAGTCTTGGTAATGTGCTTGAGGTAAATGTGTGCAAATTCAGATTAAATTTGGGTGGGTGGGTTTTAAAATTTTTATTAACCTTATCATTTAAAAATTTGAAAATAAAACATCACACACTGAAATGAATTAAACTCAAATTGTATGTATCTCAATGAACAGTTAGAAGAGCTATTTCAAAGCTGTGACATTTCTCACTAGACTTCACATTTCCACTCTCAAACCTATTTTGATGCACTTATCCACCAACATAAATAAAAAAAAGTCCCCAACAGAGTTAAAACTAGAAAAACAATTACTTTGTATCCTCCTTCATAACTCATGTTCATTACCTCATGTCCTTTCTGCATTCACCTGAGTGGGTGGGTTTTTTAAAGGAAATAAAAGGATCTTGGCATAAACATCGAAATGGGAAGAAGACAGATTAATAACTTCCGTAAAAAATAACTTGTTTCATAGAGATAAACAACTGGCTTCAGGTAGAGGTCTCTAATTTTTGACTTTGGAAGGTTGATTCAGAAGAATTGTGAGTTCCAGGGCAGATAGGTTAACAGTGAATCCTTGACACCAACAGATAAAGGAACCAAAATGAAATAATTTTTAAGAAAAGTAAATAAAACAGATGTTAAAAACTTAAACAAATTTAACCCTATAGATGAAAATCTAACTTAAAGATATAAAATAACAATTTTTGAAGTCCTACAGTTATTTCAAATGTTTTTGTAAAAATGTTTTTGAATTTGTACAATAAAATATACTTGCTTTCCAATGTTTCTGTTAACTGTAAATGCAGATATATTGTAAATAATATGGCAACGCTGTTTGTGCTCTGACCTAAATGAGGACAAGAACACAGCTACAAAATAAATGCAGGCCAGGCATCCTTTGCCTCAGTGTTTCTCGCCTCATCCCCCCCCACCCCGATCCCATGCAACAGCAAATTTAGTTACATTTGATATTTTGCCCACTGAATCCATTTTACATTTTATTATTGTTAAGACAAAAAAAACCTTTCTGTTCCCATTATTCACTAGCCATTGATATTCTTGTGTCCTGTGCTCTAAGACAAAGGAAACCAATTGACAGGGAAGGCACGCATGTTCTCAGGGTGAGCAGCTAAGACAATGGAGAATGAATGTCTCTCTTGGACGGATTTTGTTCCTACAGATATCTATTACTCTGTTCAAGTTGAAGGTTTGAACCGCCATTTTGCACATTTTGAAGTTTTCTGTGTCATAGCTGTTTTTTTTTCCCCCCTCAAGACAGGGTTTCTCTGTGTAGCTTTGGAGACTATCCTGGAACTCACTCTGTAGACCAGGCTGGCCTCGAACTCACAGAGATCCACCTGCCTCTTCCTCCCATGTGCTGGGATTAAAGTTGTGCGCCACCACTGCCCAGTTTACGGCTGGTTTTCTTCCCATGAATTGTAGATATTAGAGCAGATATCGCTTTCTCCTGATATTCATCTGCCGTGTTCTAGTTCTGAGATCATGGGATGACCTCATGAAAGGGAAACCGTAGACAGGAACACATGGCCAGGACAGTGGGAGGGTCCCTGAAAACTGCTCAGATCTGTTTTTTTTCTCTTCTGATTCCACCCTGTGTCTCTCATTCACATTTTGAAAACAGTTTTTTTTTTTCTCTAAACACTCTGACCCACGACTTGCCTTCTAGTTTTCTTTATTTCTCACTAATGTGGTTGGGCCCAGCTCACTGTGGAGGCATCACTCTGAGCACATGGTCCTTGGCTGAATAAGAAAGTAGCCTGTGTAAGCCACAAGGAGGAAGAATGTTCTGTAGCCAGAGTTCCTGTTGAGTGTTTACTGTCCAGTACAACTCAGAGCCTCCACCATTTCTGGATGCCTTAAAGTGCCAGCTCTCTCATACACTCCCATTACTAGGGTTGCTTCTGCTGTTCACATGAGTTCACATGAGAGGAAGCTGGAGTAACTTTGCATAGGAAAAATCAATGCAGGTTTTCTTCTTTGTACAGTTGCTGATATGTACTAAATGCTTATTTAAAGCCTGTTGATGATTGACACTTTGAGGCCAGATTATTAAGTGGACAATATTCATCTCTGGCTATGTACAGAATAATGTTCCACTAAATCAAGGAGAAAAAAAAGAAAACTTCATCATTAGTTTGGGGAGAATGAGTCAAAACAACAGTTCATACTTCTAGTTTCAGGTAACTCATTGTCATGTGTGTTGATTTTCTTGAAAAATATTTATTGAACTTCTTCCTATAGTATACATATGAATATATATTAAATATTATAGATACATAATGTTCTAAAATAAAGCTAATTTTAACTCATTCATGATTAATTTATTTTATAACAAAAAGATTTAGAAGAGATTCATTGAAAATTAGTTATGTCAAAATAAGTATATTTTATGGACGAATGCAATGATAGTATAGATAGTTTAATATGTATGTTGACAGATACACTTCTTTCTGTTATTTCTATCCTTTCATGGGATTCTTAATGTCTGTTTCATATGAAGTAGTTAAATTATCTCAAATCGCTTTTCATGAATGAATTTATTGAAATATGCTACTAGGACTAAGAAAACAAATTTTAGTATTCAGAATTATGTTAGTTTCCTGAGATTTTTATGTTTCCATATGAAGCTGAAAATTGTCCTTTCTGAACCTGTGAAGATTTGTGTTGGAATTATGACGGGAATTACATGCAATCTGTGGATTGCTTTTGGTAAGATAGCCGTTTTTACTATGTTAATCCTAGTGATCCATGAACATGGGAGATCCTTCTATCTTCTTACCTCAATGACTTGAAGTTTTTATCATATTAGTCTTTTACTTGTTTGGCTAGAGATATGCCAAGATAGTTTATATTATTTGAAGCTATTGTGAAGGCTGTTGTTTCCCTGATTTCTCTCAGTCACTTTGTCATTTGTGTATAGGAGGGCTACTGGTTTTCAAGAGTTAATTTTTTTGTCCAACCACTTTACTGAAAGCATTTATCAGCTATAGGAGTTTCACAGTGTTACTTTTAGGGTCACTTATATAAATTATGATATTACCTGAAAATAATGATACTTTGTAATTCTTCCTTTCCAATTTATATCTCCTTGATTTCTTTCAATTGTCTTCTTGCTACAGCTAAGATTTCAAGTACTATATTGATTAAGTATGTAGAGAGTAGACAACCTTGTCTTGTTCCTGGTTTTAGTGGAAGTGCTTTGAGTTTCTGCCTATTTAAGTTGATGCTGGCTATGGGCTTGCTGTAAAGTACCTTTGTTATGTTGAGGTATATCCCTTGAATCCCTAATCTCTCCAGAACCTTTATCATGAAGGGATGCTGGATTTTCTCAAAGGCCTTTCTTATATCTAATTAGATGATCACGTGCCTTTTGTCTTTCAGTTTGTTCATGTAATATGGAAACCTAATACTATAGAAGCTTCTTAAAATATCATAACACACACACATACACACACACACACACACACACACACACACACACACACACAGGCAATCTAAGTGAAATGGCCAAATGATGAGAGAAAGAGTCCTAACTGGCCATCGCTTATAACCAAATGAAACTTCTAGCACAGGAAATGCAGTATATCTAATTGTTGACCAAAAGCATTCCATGATAATTCCCAAATACCCAGGCTGTTACCAAGACTATAGGTTGTTCTACAAAAACTGATGGGAAGTAGTCTCTATTGCTGAAGACAACATCAACACAACACATTGAACGTGGAGAAGTTGAGCTGGTGCCTACATAGAGCCTTCACTGCTACCTTCTATTATTTCTGGTACAGGAAGGTGCTTTGAACATAAACACCAACCCACCCACAAAACTTTGATTACAGTGGTGGTATCCTGCTTGTGAGGTATACAAATGCAATGATGGGCAAAACTTCTGGGAGTAACCAACCAATATCCTATTTGTCTTAACACCCATTTTCAGGAGATGGAACCCATAAACGGCACTGCTTGATGACCAA
This sequence comes from Peromyscus eremicus, assembly GCF_949786415.1. Classification (NCBI taxonomy): domain Eukaryota; kingdom Metazoa; phylum Chordata; class Mammalia; order Rodentia; family Cricetidae; genus Peromyscus; species Peromyscus eremicus. The sequence goes on from NC_081432.1 coordinate 20,507,279, forward strand.
AAATCTGAGACTAGATAGCCCAGAGACCTAGGAAAGACCAGAACCTACTTATCTAAAAATCTTTCAATAAAACGACTCTTAATGACATTCTGTTATACTCATAGATCAGTGTTTTGCTTAGTCATAATGTGAAAAGATCCCTCCAGCATCAGATGGAAACAAATATGGAGACCCACAGCTAGGCAATATGCAGAGAATGAGAGGCCTTGGAACACTCAGCCCTAAAAGGGATGTTTCCATCAAATCCCTCCCCTCAGGACTCAGGAAACTCTTTGGGAGAAGATGTGGAAAGAATGTAGGAGACAGAGGGGATGGACACCAAGAAAACAAGGCCTTCTGAATCACCATAAATGTCCTCTTAAGGATACTGTATGCCCAGTAGTAGATGGCTAACAGAATACAAAACAAATGGCATGTTTGGAGGTTCCTTGTCTCACAATGTCATACCAGGACATTCTTTTTTTTTTTTTTTAAAGAAATTCTTATTTTTATTTTCATTTTATTTTACTTACATATTATTCTTTCCTGTTTTTTTTTTCCCTACACATTTTTGTGTATATATTATGGCTTCTAGTTTAGTGTTTCTATGGGCTTCCCGAGTGTGAAAACAAGTGGGTCTCCTTCCTGTGCCTCCTCTTGTGCTCTTTTCCTTCTATTTGTTGTTGTAATGAATTTCAATGTGTTTTGTCTTATTATATTGTATTGTATTGTATTATGTTACTAGCCTTTAGAAGCCTGTTTGTTTTCTAATTAGAGACAGAAAGAGAGTGGATCCATATGGGAACAGAGGCGGAAAGCAACGAGGAGAAGTAGAGAAATGGGAAACTATAATCATACATATATACATCATAATCACAATCATTTTCTCATTTGACCTGAAGAGTTAAGTTGTATATGACACAAGGAATTATGTCATTTTTGCTAATATGAGTCCAGGGTAGAGTAGGAATTATGGAGAGGGATTAAAGAACACAGAAACCCCTCTGGAAAAAAATCATATGGAAATCTAATACCATTGAAGCTTCCATACACATAGGCATGCATGCCCACACACACATACACACACACACACACACACACACACACACACACACACACACACAGGGGTGGGGGATGCCCTACTATGAAATATGAAATACCCCACTAGAAACCACAGGCTAACAAATAAAAATCCTAGTGCCAGGAAAGCATCATCTCTTTTGTAGGTGTTGGCCGGTAAGGTCCCAGAGTCCCCTAAACATTACAGGCTATGATCAGTGCTCTACGTTACTCTTCAGAACTTGACAGTAATACCCTGTTGTGAAATACACCACATATTTGAGTCATAGAACAAGTAGAGATCAAGCTGCTACTGATGTGGAAGCTTCATTCTACTGGCTAGGCTTCATAGAGCTAAAAGGTGCTGTGCATTCTACCAGAAAAAAAAAAAAAAGAGCTAACCATCTATCTTAATGTGAATCGTGTTTTTAAAATTATCAATACAATAACAAATCACAGAAAATACAAAAACAAAAACAGGAGATTGAGCATACAACTACTATTTACGAACGTAGCTCTTTGTCCTTTACATAAACAAACATATTCACTGGATTGATATTCTTTTAGTTTACTTTTGGAAATATGCATTGTTTGCGTGTGTGTGTGTGTGTGTGTGTGTGTGTGTGTGCCCCCATGCACATGTCTGAGTATATATGCAGGTATGTGTGGCAATATGCTGGTAGATGTAGCTACTTATGCCTGTGAATCCACACGGAGACCAGTGGAGGGCAGTGGATGAGTATCCTCTATCATTTTCTACCTGTCTTTTGAGGCAGCATCTCTAAATGAATCTGATGCTTACATTTTCTTGGTGAGGCTGGAATAGATTAAGCCTCATTGTCTCCTCCTCCTTTGGAAGTGAGTTTACAGATGTGTGCAGGATGCCAGGCTTGTGATAGGTGATCTGAAATCTGGTCTTCAAGCTATTCGTCAAGTAATTTTAACCACTGACCCACCCCCTCAGCTCCTAATTCTTCCAATTAACATATTATTTATAATAGCTTCATTTCACATTGGAATAACCTTGTAAACTTAAGTCAGTTATTCTTTCTCTGATGCTCATGTCGACTCAACTCTGTTTTCTGCAGCTGGTTTTTTTCTTTACACTGAATGGCCCGCTTCACACATCTTTCTCTCCTGTATCCCAGCTAAACTATGCACATGACATCTGCTTGCTACATGTTTATTTTTCCCATTTTCTGTTTCCATTCAAATGAGAGAAATCCCTTTTTATTTAAAATTACGTATTTTCTAAGTTATGATGAGAGCATATCATGTTTTAATTAAATATATGTAACATCCCTTTCATGTTCAAACACCCATAGGAAGAAATAGTTTCTGGTTATGCTTACATAATATTCATTGATGATATACATTAAATATTAGAAATTGAGAGAATTGAACACAATTTTAAGAGAGATCATGTTTTTGTAAACACATTCATAGCAGTAAATTGTATTGTGTGTTTTAGTTAGGACTCTACATTTCCAAGTGTGTCTTGAAAATTCACATCTTGTTTTAACCTGAAGTCCAACATGAAATAATTACAAACAATTATAATTTTCCACTATGTAATTGCTCCTGAATTTGTGCTTCCATTACATTAATTTTATTCATCATATCTTCAGCACCCTTGTTTGTTTTTAAATAAAGTAGCCAAGGCTGGAGAGATGGCTGTGCTTAATTAATCCTTAGTGCATTTACAGAGGAATAAAGTGCAGTTCCCAGCACCCATGTGGAGCAACTCACAGTCACCTGTAATGCCAGCTCCAGGATATCCACAGACAATTGCAAACATGTGCAAATACTAACATGCACACACACTACACAAACACACACACACACACACATATACACACACAAACACACAAACACACACAGAGAAATTATTAAACAAAATAGTGCATCATTTTCTTACCAACCCACTCCTTTTTTTCCAGACAAAAATGAATCTACTTATTAAATACTGTCTCTTATTTATATCATCCTTTCTCCTCTGTGTATTTCTAAGCTTTTAGGATTTTCTATTTCCCTGTCACTTAGGCTCTGGAGTAATTTTCTAAATAGATTTCTTTTTGCCATTTCACTTTTTTAAAAGAATTTTTCCCCTCAATTCTCCTACAACAGATAAAACTGTTTTTTTTCCCTGAAACATCAAAAACATTTCTATTGTTGCTCTGTATGGCTGTGGTGGGTTGAATGTAGTTGACCCCCAAAGGCTCATATATTTGCATGCTTAGTTCCCAGTCAGTGAACTGTTTGAGAAGGAGTAGAAGGTGTATCCTTGTTAGAGTATGCATAGCACTGTTGGAAGAAGTGAGTCATTTATGGTGGACTTTGAAGTTTCAAAAGCCCATGCCAGGCCCAGTGGCTTTCTCTGCCTACTGCCTGATGATTAAGATATAAAGCTCTCAGCTAATTTCACCATGCCTGCCTGAATGCTGCCATGCTCCTCACCCTGATGATAATGAACTAAGTCTTCTAAACTATAAGCAAGTCTGCAATGAAACATTATCTTTTAGAATAGTCCCCTTGGTCATGATGTGTCTTCACAGCAATAGAAACATTAAGACAATGGTGTTTATCAATATTCTCTATTTTTATAGAACAGAGACCAAATGACTTCTGAATACATGGCTTGAATTTCTGATAATATAATCTCTATTATCATACACTGCAAATGCCTCTGTCCAGCTTTGCAGGCAAATCTCAGGATTCAAGTTAAAAGAACACACACACACACACACACACACACACACACACACACAACTGATACACTTAGAAACTCACCAAATAAATAAAGTAGATGACCATGTTTTGGCATAATAATATTTAGTGTTTCTTTCAATAAGCACATTTTTTCTCAGAAAATAGACACATGAGCTTTTAAACACTCTCTATTACAATATTGCCTAAAGCACTCTTCTTGTGTTTTGGGTTGTGAATTTTTTTGAGCTTGGGTTTTGCTTTGCGTCCCAGACTATAAACTCATCATCTACTGGCCCCAGCTTCCTGAATGCTTTGTTTTAAATACAGTTACTGAGTTATGAAATGTAGCTGGCCAACCATTATTCTGGGATTTAACAAACTGTTACAGCAGGAAACTGTTCACACACCTTCGCAATATAATAACGCTGCACTTTGTTTTTTCTATTTCTGACACTTTGTACTTTCTCATTCTAATAAAACTCTCAATCAGAGTCTTTAGTTAATAACACACATTTGCATACTGATTAGTAATGACATTATCAAACACATGATACCCTTTATAGGATGCAGGATTAGAATAACCATCAACAATGATGAGGTCATCAAAATGTAACCTTATTAAAATGCTTTTGATTTCCTTAATAACTGATTAGAGATTAAATTCCATCAGCTTTTCACACAAGATCTTCTAACACAGTAATATTATAAATGGTTCCATTTATTCTTATCTCTACCTCTTATTACTGCTAAGGAGGAATCAAACAGTATATCATATAAAATTATTATGGGCAAGCTACATTTTCTTCTCTCAGTCATTTGAAACTAAAGAAGTACTTTAGTCAATATCAACTTATTTTGGAAAAAATATTTTGTTTTTTTGTTTCTTATTAGAGTTTTCAGATGTGATTTTCAACAAATAACCATTTAACCCAGAAGTTCTTCTGATAAGAACATGAAGAGATGTCTCAGCGGGTGAGACTGCCAATTGTGCAAGCACAAAAGCCTGGCTTCAAAACCCCAGCATTCACATTAGGAGATGTGCATTTGCTGCTTCTGGCTGCAACACTAGCATGGGTCAAGGGCTCAGGGAGGGCAGACAGATCTGGGACTTCACTACCCCGCCATTGTAATTAAAATTGCAAGTTTGTGCAATTTTAATTGCACAATTGATGAGAGACCCTGTCTAAGGCAGTAAGGCCTAGAACGAAGGAGAGAGCACTTCACTTCTGGTCGCTTCATGCACACAGGTGAGTGCAACCCCACAATCTCCCTGATGGAGATGGCAGAAAAAGGACAAATATGTAGAATTCTCCATTTCTCATAGTAGAGCATCAGTCAACAGTCAACAAAACTGAGAATGGGTTGACTTCCTAACACTTCCAAAAAGGACAATGAAGTCAAGGGATATGCATAGCAATCATTGTTTCTATAATACCGTGTTTACCTGGGAATTTATATTTTTTCAGACGCCTTCTGAAATTATTTTCAAACTTTTTGTTAAATTTGAACACAGAAAGAGAATATTGGTTTACAATTTTTTACACTAAGATCAAATTCTAAGAATAATCTGTGCATGCCTTAAGATAATAAAATGCGACTGAGAAACATGAGATGAAACATCTGCTCATTTTCTCTGAGTCATATTGGAAAACTTAGTGCTCTGTTGTAGTCCACTAAATTGTGACTGTAGAGTTTGAAATATTTTAGTAAGCAAATATTTAGTAAACAAAAGGGCAGTAATTAAAAACATGCAAAACCACAATACACGAAAATAAGGGCTCAAATATTTCCTATTAATTATAATTTAAGTTGTTAATAAAATTCTAGGTAAGGTAAATATTTTATGAAATTTCCAAAAAATTCAGATCAAAATTGCTGTTCATTTATGAGAAGAATAACTCTATTATTTTCAAACTTCTCATTTTCTGGATTCAAGGTATTTACGATTGATTGTGGCTCCTGGGCTGGGGACAAGGCACAGAGGGTAATGGAGCCTGCTGCCATGCTTTACCACTTGTGTTCCTACCTGGAACGCACATGGTGGAAGACAAGAAACAGCTGAAACAGGTTGTTTTCAGATCCCCACATGAGTGCTAGACAATGAACACAGGTGTGTGTGACTGCACACCCACATACATATGTAAATAGGTGTAACAAACAATGCAAATGAATGTAGCTACTCAGGAGAACTAAACTTGAATGTGTGGCTTTCTGGTGTAATCTCTTAGAATACACAAAATTACAGTAGTTTTAGTAACAAATTACTGTAATTTTAAGAAATATCATTAGTGGTAGAACACTTAGCTTTCATCATCCATAGCTCTATTTTCAATCATGTGATCTTCTGATCTTCTGTATTTTGTTTCATCATTTACTACTTATAAAAATAAAATGAGTCTATCTTGATTCAGGACAACTGACAAAGAATGTACTCACATCAAGTTGTCTTTGTCTATTAATCAACTTTACCAATATCCATAAATAACCAATGTGGCCAAAGAGGTTGCATGGGTTTAGACAAATAATTACATAAGGTATTTAAATATTTTACCATAATCTATGAATCACACAAATTGCACTCTTTGACCTCTTTCTCAATTGCAGGCAGTTGGCTCTGACCAATGCAGCTGCCATGGGCCACTTTTGTCTGCATCTGCTCCAGAACACGTGTTTTGTCTTGCCCTGGGTAGTATGAGTGGGTCCCAAAGTACACAGAAGTTTAAATTATTAAGCAACACATCAACTGCTTTCCAAATTCTCAGTAACATTTAAAACTTTCTGTTAGTTAGAGTTAACTATACAAAACAATTGGCTTTGTGTAATGTTGACACACATGTATAATATACTGTTTTTCTTTTTTCCCCAGCTATTTCTTTCTTTGTTTCCCTAATCTCTTTGTTCTTTTTCTTTTCCTTGATGGTCTCTACTTAATTTTTATGTCTTTTTTCCATTCTGTATTCTGTCACATTTTCTTTACTCATCCATCTGTTGATAGGCATCTGGGCTGATTGCACAGTAAACATTGAACAGTGTCACATTAAACATGGCTGTGTCATTATCTTTATTTGATGCTGACTTTTATTTAGACATCAGAAGCACACCCAGAAAAATCATCTGGCAGTTGTATTTTTAGCTTTTTGAAGAACCAATAAACAGTGTACAATGGTTCTCCCACTCCTAATACGCACTCTCAACTTCATCCTCACCAACCTTGGTTAGGTTTTGTTTATCTGATGATAAATATACTGAAAGGTGTGAAAAAGAGTCCCATCATAATTTTTATTTACATTTCCTTGATGGCTAAATATTTTTAACGTTTTTAGTATACTTATTTGACATTCTCCTTTAATATGGTCTGATTGATTCACTTGACCGTTTTTTGATCAAGGCACTGGTTCTTTCATTTTTTTAAAATTGTGCATTTCTTTGTGTATTCTGGATACTAATATCAGATGAACATGTGGTGAAGCGTCCATCTCACCACTCTTGTTTCCTTTGTAGAGGTTGTGGCTTTGATGTCAATCATTTGATTATTCTTACAGTGATTTCCTGAGCTATGGGCATGCTGTCAAGAAGGATGTTGTCTTTTCCTGTATCATAAGTGTTCCTCACAATTTTGATCAGCAGTTTTAGTGTTTCAGGTCTTACATTAAGGTCTTGAAATCATTTTGAGTTGATTTCTGTACAGGGTAAAATGTAGTGCTCAGATTTCAGTCTCATAGACGGGCATGCTTACTTTTCCAAAAAATACTTGCTAAAGAGACTTTCATTTTTTAAAGATATGTTTTAACACTTGTGGATATTGACAGTCACATTTTATGGTCTCGCCTGCAATGTGTCAGAGTTAGAGAAGGACCATTGTATCACAGACACAGGATATTGCCACCATTCAACTTTGCTCATTCCAATGGTATGCCATGATATCTTCCTGAGTCTTCATGTTAATTTTTTCATCACTTTCATCTTCATTTCATCTGTTTTCAATCATTCGTATAACTTGTTTTTGTAAGTATTTTTCTCAATATTTACATTTTGGTGGATTCTTTGTCATTAAATTGACTAGTAATGAAAAAGACAAAGGAAAAAAAAACAACAAAGCTTTAAACTCTGAAAATGTTGTCTAAAAAATGCAAAATACTATGTTCTAGTATGATCATCAATTTACCTAACTGTAATTTCTATCACATTTTAAATTTAGTGAAATTCAAATTTATTAATATTTACTTTGATTTGATGTTCCGATAATCTTTGCCTACACTACTGCTATAAAGATCAATTCTATGCAATACTTTAGAAATTTTTATTATCTTTGATTTTATATTTAAGGTTTTATTCCAGTCACTGAATTTATATATCAAACATATATATATATATATAAAACAGTCAAGTTTCCTTACTTTTAATGTGATTGTTAAGATCTATTGGACTTTTATTGTGGTTGTTAGGATCCATTGGACTTTTTTGTCCCATTAAATGCCATTGGCACTAGGATTAAATCACTTTAACATTGTACATTATCTGAATGATGAATTTTGTCACATTGATATGCATATCAATATAAAAGAAGAAAAAAGATCTGCAATCAGATAGCATTATTCCTCTACTCTTTGTCTTTACTTTCAAAATTATTTTAGCTTTCAAGCTCGTTTCTGCCTCAGCATACATGTTAGAACCATTTTGACAACTTGTATAAAAATGCCTGCTGGGATGTTAATTGAGATTGTAATGAATTATAGATGCAATTTTTAGACACTTGACAGTTGACATCTTGACAACGTCTTCTCATGTGAACATTTAGGATTTCTGCATTTATTAATTTTCCCAAAATTATTTCTGCAATGAATCATATTTAAGTAAAGAAGTTCTTTGTATATTTTTATTACACTTTTATTACATTTTTATTAATAGCACATGCTATTTGGCAGTGTATTGATAGATAGACTAATAAATTTATTTCTATTTTGATTAAACTTAAAGATTTTATTCAACTTTAGATTATTCTTTGTTTAAAAGATCAAGTAGGATTATACATATATGTATATATATTTGTACATATATAATTATGCTTCCTATGAATGAGGACAACATCCCTTCCTTTGTTATGTCACATATTATTTCTTTTAATTACATTATGACATTGGATAGAATTCCAATGAATATATAACTGAAGTTTTTACTCCAAATTTTATACAAAAACATTAACTATTTTATTATTAATCAAGATATATGCAGTGAGTATATCATAATTGGTTTTATCAGATGAAGAAATTTCTTTTTCTGTTACTAAGTTTTGTGATCTTTTATTGAAAATGTTTTGCTGACTTTGGCACCTATTATTCTTCTACAGTGATGAACATAGATTTGTTTCATTGTTAGTATAGTGGATTAACCTGCCTTGATTCAAAAGGTTTAAATCAACCTTAAATTCTGATAATAAACTCTTTTCGTTGATGCAGTATCAATCTATATTCACCAATTTTGGTTTAATACCTTTGAAGAAATCTGATAGATGAAATATGCATGCATAACTTTATTTTCCTTTTCTTTTTTTCTTTAATTATTTGTGTTAAGGCAATAATGGCTTCAAAACTTGAACTAGAAACTGTAACTTTCTTTAAATACATTACTTTAAAATGGAATAAATCCAATGGCAATCAATGAATACATGCAATATTCTTTATAGTAAGATTATATTATAATAGATTTAAATAAATTATGAAATAGAAATAAATTTCAATAACTTTATTAATGTGTTTATTATTTTCACTCAGCTTTGGTGATTTCTCTATTACCAGTAATGTATAATATCATAATTTAAAATAAGTAACTTTACATTCAAGTAATATAACATATGAGAATTTAATTTTCTCCCAAGTTTGAACAAAAAACTATTTTGCTTAACAATTTTCTACCACTGTACTGTTCCATTAGCCTATTTGGCCATTGTTCAAGTGTCTTCTAGGTTGAAGTTGTGGTTAATCTTCAGTCATCGCCGTCTTTGCTTTTCTGAAACAATGTGGCTTGTGCATTGGGTGCTCTTAATAGCTTTCTAAATCCTCAACCCTTGGCAAATTTAGATTTGTGTCTTTTTCTTGTCATCTGTGGTTCCATCAAGTTGGAGAGCTTTCTATGCTCTTAGATTGAGTTCATAATTTCTATCAGATTTGGAAATGTTTGTCTGTTCAAATATTTTAAAACCACAGTTTCCTTACTTTCTTTTCCTTCTTCCGTCCTTCCTTCCTTCCTCACTCTCCCTTGTCTTTCCTCCCATATTTTGGGCCTTCCTCCCCCACTTCTCTCGAGTTTCGTACTTATTGCACCGACTCTATACTACTGTAAATCATCACATCACTACTCTTATTTCTGCTTTCATCGTTATTTATCTTTTTTAAAATTTTTTGTGTGATGTCAAATTCAATGATCTTTTCCCCTACGATCTTCAGTGTGCTATTAATCTCATTCAGGGAAATGTCAGTCTTGAGTAATACAGTTATATTTTATCTGTAAGTTGCCTTTTGCTTCTCACTTAATGTCGTTCATCCCTGATCTCATCATGTTCACTTTTACTTTTATATATTTGAGCAGAGACTATATTAAAAACATCATTTGTTGTGTTTCATGTGCTAATTTTTATCAATTCCTTTACTTCCCAGTATGCTTGCATTGTATACATTTTTCTGTTCATTTGCCTCTGTTTTTAATGCATCTTCTTATACTTTTAAATTTTGTCTTTGTCTCTGAACATGTTACTTTTGGGTCTTTTTATTTTTATTTTAGACGTTAAGGTCATTTTTTAAGCAGGAAGTAGGCAATTCTGGACCCTGACCACGATTGAGAAATGTTACTGATGAACTGCTACAAAAGTCCTTGGACTCCAAATGCTTCCTTCATTCTGAGTGAAGATATATGAATTGTTCCTTGCCATTTGTATACATGACAATAGTTTGGATGACAACTTCTAAGTAACTTCCCCCCTTAAGTTCATCTTCTCTAGAATACAATATTTTTACTCTACCCCTTTACACGTTGGGTTAAAGATGTGAGGCATTCTCTCAATTGTTTTATGGCTGTCTTTACTCCCCTGGGTGATTCCTCCTATACTGTTGTGCATATTCTGGCTTTTGAAGCCATCCCAGTTTCAAACTTTGTTTACTTTCATTTTCTGTTTCCCATGCTCTCCCTTGGAAGTAGCCTCATAGAGAAATATTTATTGAAATCCAAATGTTTCCTAGTCTCAGGTCCACAGTCCTATATTCTTTTGTGCAGGATAGGATAACACTGACCTTGTATTTTTCCCAGATTGTTCTGTTATTTTCTTTCTGGTCAGAGTTGAAGAACGCCCACTGCATTTTAGATTGATTCACGAATATTGTCTCATCATGCACACTTGGAGCAGGAACCCACCATATGCAAAAATGGTTTGACAATGTCTCTTTGCCTCCAGCACAGTCCAGGATTTCAATATAAATACTGCCTTTCAAAGCCCTGATTTTCTGCTCACCTAGCCAGATGAGTTATTGGGAATTGTGCATACCACTCCACAGTCAGTGTCATGGGCCAAAGACTTTGAATTCCATTTTATAGCATGTCAAGTCAGGGGTGAGAATGACAATATCAATCTTTATTGCCGGTGAATCAAGAACTCTTCCTCATATCACCCAGGATTGGGTTTGAAGTTTCTGATTGGCAAAGAAATCTTATTGCCATCTATCTTGGAGATTTGCAAGAGGTTAATTTCTCATCTAAATATAAAGCCAACAGGGAAATAGCTTTGGACAGATGGTCTTGCAAGAGATAAGTTCTGTAACTTAATTAAAACCAGACCAAGAGGATTTCCAGGGCCCTAATATAAAGCTGTATCTCTATAGGAATATAAAATTATCCAGTGCATACAATCATTGCATCAATGGCTATGTTCTGTGACTAAAGAAAGTGAGTTTCATTTGCTTCTAAAATTCTAGTTTACCAATTGTTTTTTTTACTACCTAACAATTTTAAACTAAAATGAATAGCCTGAGAAAATGAGCATTTGTCATCTGGCAGTTCTGAAGGCCAGAAGTCCCAGTATGGTTTAATTCGGTGGTCTGGCTCAGTCACTCATGAGATAGCAGTTGTGTGTTGGCTGGGATTTCAGTCATTTGAAAGCTTGACTTACATGGCCCTGTACATTAAATTTCAGTTTCTTTTCAAATCAATTTGTTCATCGGATGGAATCTGGATTTTCCTAGCATGAGAAAAATATAAGAGAGTAAACATAACAAAGCTAGTGTCCTTTGTAACCACATCTCAGAAGTGGCAAGAAGTTCTGTAAGTCCAAGACCCACTTTGGCACTGTGCATACATGTCTTGAACAATGATTTGAGTATGTGAAGGCAGACTTGGAGGTTGTTTTCCACAACATCCCTAAAACACGGAACAATTCATTTATCTCCCCTCTACAAAATAATCTGGGCCCAAAGCAAGACCTCTAGAACCTCATTCAATGACACTTTTCATATTAACAGTACTTAGACCATAGAGGATCATAAAATATTTCTTACCAAAAGATCCAAGTGTAGTCTGACATTTGTAACCTTTGTTGCAAAATACAAAACTCAGTCTATATGAATTTCTTAAATAGTATAACATTGTAAAACTAATAATACTTTTGCTGGTTTCTGTATATTTATGTATTACATCTATCCTCACAGTCGTTAGAATTACACTTTTTGAATATGAATAAATGCAACATTGGTTTCTTTGACTTGAAACCCAAGGCCCTCAGGTACAAATTTGTGTTTATTGTTTCATAAAAATAATGCATTAGCATGAAAGATTTATAAAAAGGCATTGAGAATTTTAGGGTTATTATTAATAAAATTAAAACATTCTTCAAGTGTGTTATGAAAGTGAGAACAACATATTTAAATATATATAATATATATTATACATACACATATGTGTGTATGATGAGCTTTTCCTCTGATATTGAAATTAAACAAGTCACTGAACTGAATAAAAGAAGAGTTTATGTTATTCATATATTTCATGCTGATATAGTTAAGCTTATTCAATGAGTTAGTTGCCTTTAATACAAGTACAACATCAACAATATTATTCTTCATAATACATTTTTTACAAATTAACAAGGCATAGTGAAACAATCCTGTAATCTAAGCACTAAGGAGGTGGAAGCAGGGAAGATCAGGAGTTCAAGAACACCCTGGCTACACAGAAAGTTGAGACCATAATAGATTGTATGAGACCCTTTCTCCATAAAAGAAGCAAAAGTTAGTGATGATTTCTATGAGTTATGTTATCTTTGTTCTAAGTGTAAATAGCCTCTCTTCCACACTCTTTTTTTGTTTTTAATAAAATTATTTTTAATGCAGATAACAGGATATTTTAAAAGCTTACTAGATTAGGAAGGGAATGAATGGTTATACTGGGATCCATGTCTTCTATATTTTATTCTAGAAAAGCTCTTCTCCATGTGTTCATTGCTGACTTCCATGATACTGATTCTAGTAATTTTTGTAACAGAGGTAGTCTTCAAGACGAACACTATTGTGTTTGCAACAACACATTAAGTCATATTAAAATATAGAGACACATGGGTGATTTTAAAATACTCAACGTATTGATATAACAATTAGCAATTAGACTTATCTCTAACAGGGTTTATGTGTTGTACTAAAGTGGTTATCAGATGTATGCATTGTCAGTATTAGTCATGATTCTGTAGACTAACATAGCCTTAGAATGATTAGACATTCCGGAAGAGTATTGTTAGATTGTTTTGCATGGTACAGTCTGGTTAGTTCAACAATAGCTTATTGCATACTGGAGAGGCTGAAAACCTGGTAGATTTAGTCCATGACAATCCATGCATCAGCATTCTCTATCTGGCACTAAAAGTCTGGAAGATTCCTGGAGAGCTATGTTGTCTTTAGTCCATATTGAAAGCTGTATGTATAGTGAAGAAAACTATGCTAAGGAGTCAGACATGGTTTTACCTTCTGTTATGCACACTGGAACACTAAATAATCACACCAGAGATGGAAATATTGAAAAGATTTAACTGAGTATTAGTGAAAATGTATTTTGTGACAGAAAAAATTGCAAATTTAATTAGACCATGTTGTTATATTATACCAGCACATAGTATGATTGAATATCTGGTTTTGTGTTAAAGAAGCTACTCATAGAATTTGAATATTAAAATCAATTCTGAAAGATGCAAGTAGAATAAAATTATACATTTTCCAGTGATACATTATTTCATGAGATATTTATTAAAAATAATTTATAATTATATAGAAAAAATTTATTTTACATATATTTTATACAGTATTTGCCTTATGTCTTAATGTATTTATTATCTCTATATAAGAAAGATGTATAAATAAATATATACATATAATACCTATTAATATTTAAATCTCTTTCTAGTTTTACTATTTTTAGTTAATTGACTTTCTTAGTCACTACACATAAAATTGTATGGAACCAAAGCCATGAGTTGAAGGGAGGATCATGAATATTAACTAAGTGTGAGAGCATGGATACCAAGTCTCTTCATCCCAAATTGTTTCAGAGATTTCTTTGATTAAAACACATCACTGAATTTAAAAGTTTGTGTCTTGTTGGTTTTGGAATTTGGAGCACATGTAAGAGTCATTGGGTGATTTTAATAAATGAAAGGATCCTCATTTTACATCCAAGGAACCCAGAAAATACCTGAAATTTGCATGTATGTGAGTGTGTATATATGTATGAATATATGTGTGTGTTTGTGAATGTGTTAGAGGGGTGATATTGTGCAGCAGTATGGTCTAGTTTGACTAGTATCCTCCTCTTAGATAATGGTATTTTTATTCATAAAGGCCCTTAGTACAAAGATGCTTTGTATTAAACCAGTGAGCATAAAATCACTTGGTTGCAGTAAAAACAATGTTCTTCTACTACAATTGTGGTAAGTCCTTGAAGGAACAGTGCTGACAGTCCATTGTATGCTTATATTTACCCTTAGGCACCCTTCAGGATCTTCTGAGTGAATCATGATTTGTTCATATTGTGTTGTGATAAAACTTCTTTAATATAAGCATTTCTTACACTTTTAATAGTGTTACTTTTGTCTTTATTCTTTTACAGTGCAATTTATTTCTTTTAGGTAGCTTTTTACATTTAATATACTAACAGCTTTTTCATAAAAACATACATTCAGTAATAAGTTCCTTTTCTCTCATTTTTTTCAATAAAGTTACAATTTAGTATAAAATGTTTTTTCTAAAATATACCAGTTCATCAATATAGTTCATCTTCAGTAAAATCATAGCTCCAGTTACCTTTATTTAATATCGTTTCAGAATTTAATTTTCAGCAAGCTAGAGATTATTTGGGCACAATTTAAATAACACAATGCGATGCATATAATTTGAGAACATTTTTGTTAGAGTGTGCAATGAGACTCCCAGTTATTCTCTTGCATTATATAAAAAGAAGTGTTTTTACAGTTTAAAAGCCCTGGTTACATTTCTCAAGCTCAGCTCTGTTATGAGCTGGTGGATGAAAAGGCACAGCTGCCATCAGCATGATTGTGCAGAATTCAAACCACTTCCCATGGTGAGGCCCACAAACAATGTAGGAGGACCTTTGGTATGCAAAACTGTGAAGTGCCTGACCACTGTTATCTTGGAAAATGCTTATTAGTCACAATAGCTATTTTCAATATAAATTGAAAGTAAATTGAATTATATCTTTCTATCTAATACAAGATTAAGATTTGGGAAAATCTTAATTGTCATGCATTTATTAACAATTGCACAGAAAATACCACTAAGACATTTTAAAATCAGTTATGAATTACCACACGAAGTGATTGGTATCATACAGCACTGTGTGCGTACATGCCATTATACTCTGTTCTACCCATCATCTTCCCCACTGCCCCCGCTATTCCCTCCTGCTCAGTTTTATTGGCCCCTTTCTCTTCTCCACTACTCTCATATCATTTGAATTTCATTACTCTCTCTTTTCAATCCTCCACCTGCCTTAAGATATACTCATTCTTTCTGTGGTCCCATTTCTATCATTCTATCTACACACACACACACACACACACACACACACACACACACACACACACACACACATTTTAGGTTCTACATATGAAAGAAAACGAGTCTGTCTTGTTTCCCTCAACTCAGTGATATGTTATGATACTTCTTCCAGCTGAATTATGGTGTCTTTTGCCTGTTGTCCCAGTACTCACGCAGAAGAAGCAGGCAAATTACCACAAATTTGAGACCACCCAGATCTATATAACAATTACCAGACCATCCAGGCCTATATAAAAAGAGTGTATTCTTCACAGGAAGTTGTAGCTTTTGCAGTGAGTGGTACTCAGTTTCCATAGAATGCTTGTTGATCTTCTTGGAGATTTTCAGGTGTGAGTTCTAATTATAAGCCAGCTTTACTGAAGCACATGCTATAGAATCATTTTTCATTTTTTAGATACTTGGTGTCTGGATTTCTCGTCAATACTTCATGTAGCTAATGATAATCATGAAAGGTTGGGTTACAGAATAACTAAAGAAAGGTAAATAGAAAATTATAAATATAAAAACATAAACATCACTCTGGTGGGTTCCAGGGGCCATCCTCAATGCCTTCTGATTTTTCTTGGTGGGAATTAAAACCATGAAACACAACTGTCTGAGGAAGCTCATTTGATCTAAGCAGCTTTTCTTTGCTAAATTGCATTAAACTTCATCCTTCATTCTTCCTCATGCAAATTCTCCCAGAAGCCTTCATGTCCGCCAATTTAGTGAATTTGCTATTCAAAAGCCCCCCACCACCATGCACCTTCAAATGCAACTATTTAAATAATTTCCTCAGTGATAGTTACCACTTGTTATCGGTGGAATTATCATGATACTGTCATTATATCTGATATTCTTGTGTATCTGACATTTTAAATCATCTCATTGTCTGATCTAAACTTTTGTGGTACTGGAGGAAGAAAGTCCAGGGCTTTTTTCGTGCTAAGCAAGCTGTCCAGCACAGAGAAATATCTACAGCCTTTGTATTTTGTGGACAATTTCACTATGTAACACAGACTAACCTTGAACTTGGGATTCTCATGTCTCAGCCCCCTGAGTGCTGGCATTACTCATCTATGCCATCTTCCCTGTCACAAAACAATTTTTAAGGGCCCCGGGAAGCCACCAGAGTTATGTTTATGCTTCTATATTTATAAATTTCTATTTACCTTTCTTTGGTTATTCTGTATCCAAACCTTCCATGATTATCATTAGCTACATGAAGTTTTGAAGACAAATCCAGATGTCAAGTATCTTTAAAAAAAATGAAAAATGGTTCTATAGCATTTTCTTCAGTGAAGCTGGATAATAATTCGGGTATATTTTAAAAATATTACTATGGATATTTTGTATAAGTCTTTCATAAATATATCTTTCAACTTTTGTAGAACATTTACCCAGGAATTAAATTTCTAAGTTATAGTTAATTAAGTATTAATGACAAAATTGCTAATCTTCCTATAGTGATGTATCTATGTGCGTTTCCAGCAGCCTTGCAGGAAAATTTTCACAGCCCGTGTTCTTATCAGAACTTTGTCATATCATAAAATTAATTTTAAATGTTCTGGGGGCTCATAACAGAACTAATGCTATGATTTTAATTTGAATGTCTCTTAAGACTAATTATAGTCTATATTAACTATTGCTTGAAATATCTATCCAGGGCTTTTGTCTATCACTTTCTATCACTTTATTTTGTTGTCTATTGTTTTATGAATTTTGTAGAATAATTTATATGATGTACAACTTCTTTTTTATCTTATTAAGGTATTGTTATTATCTCTTTCCAGGCTAAGACAGGGTTTTATAGTCTCAATATTCTTTGCTATGTGGATGCATTTTAATATTAACGAAAATCAATTGATAAGCTTTTAAAAATGGCTCACTGCACTTTGTGTCCTGTTTTTTTTAAAAAAAAAAAAACAAAAACAAAAAGAAAACTTGGCTTCTAGCAATATAGTTCCAAGGTAGAACACTTGCATAATTTTTGTAAAGCCCTGCATCCAATTCTCAGTCCTCAAAAGTAAACAATAAATTAAAATTTAAAACAATCATTTATTCTAATGGCATAATGGTATTTTTCTCATTTTAAAGTTCTTTGGGGTAGAGACATGGCTCAGTGGTTAGGGGTCCTCTTCCACAGACCCCGAGTTTGCTTCCTAGCACCTATATGGCAGCTCACAACTATCTACAATGTTTGTCCCAAGGGATCTGAGGTACTCTTCTAGCCCTTGTGGGAACTAGGCATGCAGATGGGCGTAGTCACACAAGCAGACAAGGAAGGCAGGAGAAAAATTCTTTTAGTTATGTTCTGTGGTGGTTAATATTGTCAGGATTTTAGAGTAACCTAGGAGACAGAAATCTTTCATGACTCTGGGAGCATGTCTAGATTAAGATAGCTGGTGAAAAGTGATGTTTACTCATTTTCATAATTTACTCCAATATGTTAAAGAAAAATCTACTTTTGGTTTTGGAAATAATTTTTGTGTATATTGAGGTGATCTTTGAGGTCTTCTGGGTGTTCTGATAATGCTTTCCCTTAATTGGCCTGTCCCATCCCATCCTACTCTGTTCCCTTTGGTAATGAAATTTGAGTAATTTAGCAACTTCCCTTGAGTTATCTCAGCGTATATGTGTGTGTCTGTGTGCATGTATGTGTTTATGTGTTATATGTGTGTGTGTGTATGTATATATGTGTGTTTTTGTGTTATATGTGTGTATATATGTATATATGTGTTAGTGTGTGTGTATGTCTTTATATGTCTATTTCCTATTTGCTGTTGCATTCATCCAATGAGACTTAAATATCAACAATTTTATTGTTCTTAAGTATCTGTTAAAATTATTCATCTTTCAATTGATCTTTTATCTTCCCCTCTGTGACCTATCGATGATGTCCATTTTGTCACTTTTTCTTGCTTACATGTTAACTAATCCTTTGAATTGTGTGGAAATCTCATTGTATTAAAAAAAATTACACTGACTATGTAATTTCACCTTCTATCAGGTGGTCCTTTCTTCGTGTCTGGATAAGTAGATAGGATAGTCCCCTCTGCTTACTCTGGAACTGGGCTAGTTTGTACGTTAGGTGGGATTCTGCTGTTCTCGGTTTATCCTTCATTTCTTGAGCTCTTCAGTAGACCTGGGCTGGATGATAATAGCCTGGCAGCTTTCACCGGCCTTTCTCTTATAACCCCTTCTCACAGCCACAGAAGTTTGTGAACTTCTAAGGCAGGACCCCATAGTTCATTAACTACAGGATATTTTGATAGAATAAATGTATCTTAGAGGAATAATCTGCAGATTCAAAGCTTTTTTTTTTATATTCTAACTTGTGCCAAGCCACATTGTCAGTATTGTGGCTCCAGCTCAAAATGCATCCCACATTTAGCAGGGGAAAATTATCCTAGGAGAGAAATCAGATATAAATAGATTTATAATATAGGAAAGACCTTTCCCTGTGAGGTTTTAGTTTATGTAATCTTGTTTTCCTCTACCATTTTCTATGTCTTTACAAACACAGTCTGCAATAGTTGCATAAATTTTTCCTTAATGGCTTCCTGAAAATTATATTTTTATATAATAACAAGATGTATATTACCTTAATGCTGTAACACAGTGGTTTTATTTAAATGTTTATACAGAGCCATTAATTTAGCATAAAAATAAAAAAAAATTCACATTAGGGAAAATTTGGTTATTCGACCTGTTAAACATGCAGGTGCCCACATAAAAAAACACACAAATACACGCATGGATAAAGTTTCTTTGAAAGCAGTGTTGGCTAATAAACAGAATCTAACATGGCTTCAGTAACTGCTTTTTAAGATAGGACTAATTCTGTTCCGTTATTTATCAACTGTATACGCTTCCATGATGTTCTACCCAACTAATCACAAATTAAAAGTAGGAAGGAGAAGCAACGTTTGCCTAATTCAGTTTCTATGAAAGATGATAGAACACAGTAGCGAAAGAAATCACAGAAAGCCACCGTTCCTGTGACATTACAGTCACTAGGGAAGTTGCTATCATGACGAAATGACAAACTCAATTACCACTTGCATTTAAGAGCATCTTCAGGTCTGAGCGGCATGCCTTGTCTCGTTGTAGACTTACACGAAGCCCTTCTGCCTGCTGTCTTATCAAATGTGCACAGAGAGAGAGGTAATCACAGGGTAAGATGAAGGCTCAACAAAGACTTTGTTCTCCCTTCTAGAACAAAGTCCAACTCCGCAATGTAGTTACCCATCGAATGGCTCCAAGTCTCCATGGTCACTGTGGGCTTCTCCCCTCAATCTGTCTTTCCAAGGCTGACCACAATATATTGTCTGCATTCCTTATCCTCAGAGGTGAGCACAGAACAAGGACCTATAGGAAGTCTGAGCAAAGCTTGCACAAATAGTTCCATTAGGTACCAGTGCACAAGACTTTCCGGCATTTGAAGAAGGAGGTTTAGAAACTCATAAGGGTGCAGGCTGAAGGATTAAAGCTGAATTTAATCCTCTCTCTGTTATAGTATATTATCAATAACCTTCTGAAAAACTTAAGAATTTCTAGTCTTGGGACTAGAAGATGTCTCAGTGGTTAAAAGTACTTTCTGAAATCAGGTGGTGGTGATGCATACCTTTAATGCCAGCACCTGGGAAGCAGAGAAAGGCCGATCTCTGAGTTTGAGGCCAGCTTGGTCTACAGGGCTGGTTCCAGGAAACCAAAGCTACACAGAGAAATCTTGTCTTAAAAAATGAAAGAAGGGAAAAAAAGTAGTTGCTGATCTTTCAAAGGACTAGATTTGTCTCCTACCACCCACATGGTGGTACATAACCACCTGTAAATACAGATTCAGGGCATCTGACACCCTCTTCTAGCTTTTGTGAGCAAAAAGTTTGCAGAGGCAAACATTCATATCATAAAATAAAAATAAATTAAAAAATAAATAGAAAAGAATTAGATTCTACAACTTTTGAAATAATAAAACATACATTTATTTGATTTTTTGGTAGTTTGACTTATAATTATTTTAAATGTTTAGGTTCAGGATCTAAATGGGCTAGGAAATAATGCAAATTAGGTGCTTTATTAAAAGAGAATTTTGGCTCCGGGAATCCAATCGATGAGAGAGAGGAGGGATTCTGCAGGCAGGGGACGTCGAGATCATGATAGGAAGACATGCAAAATGACCAGCCACACTAGTGGAAGCTCATGAACTGTGGACTGGTGGCTGTGGAGCCCCATGTGACTGGACCAGGCCCTCTGGATATGGTAGACAGTTGTTTGGCTCAAACTATTTGGGGGGCACCCAGGCAGGGGCATCAGGATCTGTCCCTGGTGCATGGGCAGGTTTTGGGAGCCTGGTGCCTGTGGTGTGATACTTTGCATAGCCTTGGTCCAGTGGGGAGGGGCTTGGACCTGCCTAGGCTCAGTGTCCTGGACTCTACTGACTCCCCATGGGAGACCTTGATTTTGGGGATGTGGGGATGTGGGGTGGCTTGGGAGGGAGGGCTGAAGGGTGGAAGGAAGTGGAATATGTGGGTGGTATGTACAGTGAGTAGAAAATTTCTTAATAAAGAAAAATGAAAAGAGAAAAAAAAAAAAGAATTTTGAACAATACCAGACAACTTACATGTAAAGAAATTTAAATGATGACGCATTTCCTACCAGGCTATATTTCATGAAAAGTGAATGAATTCAAATATATCGTTACACAGATAAAGAAATTGGAGATAGAGAAAATAAATGGACTCTCCATGACAGCAAAAAAATAATCTCATTCCGAGAAAAATATTGGTGCATATGAATATGACTATATTTTACATTTCTCGGGCTTTTGGTTAGTTTGTGGAGATGTTTTTTCTCTTGTTGTCTATTATAGAAAATGTCTAATTCATATGATAAAATTAACAATTTTGACTTTTTCATTTTGGTCATAGGTCTAAATTTAATGATTAAAAATAGATGTAAGTACCAACAATTATGTCTATCATTTTTGGCACATGTGAACCTAGCTATTATTTCTTTGATTGATTGCCAAGAAAAATACATTTTCTTATAAAAATAAATTGATTGAGAGTACTTCTTAAAAAAATCTCAGGCTTAAAACAACTGGAAGTCTAGAATACTAATGATTCAGAAAATGAAATGTGAAATATATGGAAAACTCTCTTTACTACAAAGTACTAGGACTTTAGGCCACGAAAATGCCATCAAAGCTCAAGCTACTTCTCACTATGTGACATCAATACAAAACAAGTGGACAAGAATATTAAATTCCTCATAATAAGGCAAGGCTTACAAACAAATGCAAGAATTATTTGAGGTAGATACAAACTAACACCTCTACCAGGTAAGAATTAAAAAAAATCCTAATTTGTAAAACTGGAGATCATAATTTGTAGTACTTCCCTTCTCCAATGTCTGTTACCCACAGTATTTGAAGAAAAATAGTCACGAAGTTAGGTATATAACTCAGTTGTAGCATACAAGTTTAGTCTATACAGGACTCTGGCTTTATTTCCAGTACCACTAAGGACATGGAAGTGGCTGGAGAGATGGACTAGCAGTTATAATCTCACACTCCTCTTGCGGAGGACACCAGTTCAATTCCCAAAACCCATGCCATGCAGTTCATAACAATTGTAACTCCAGCTGTAAGAGATCCACCACCACCCTGTTCTAGCCTCCACAGACACCTGCACACACATGGCATTCTCTCTCTCTCTCTCTCTCTCTCTCTCTCTCTCTCTCTCTCTCCTCTCTCTCTCAAACACACACACACAAAATAAATCTTACAAAAATAAACTAAGTAAACATACAACAATCAAATTCTTCTTTGTGTCCATATTCTTGTACATGCCTGTAATACTCTCTGTTGAAATTTTGAATCATGACAGTTACTTTGGGTAAAAAAAAAAAAATATGCACACATTATCATCTGCTTTAAAAGTAGTTTTGTTTTTGTTTTTGTTTGTTTGTTTGTTTGTTTTCAAGACAGGGTTTTTCTGTGCAGCTTTGTGCCTTTCCTGGAACTCACTTGGTAGACCAGGCCAGCCTCGAACTCACAGAGATCCGTCTGGCTCTGCCCCCGAGTGCCAGGATTAAAGGCATGCACCACCACTGCTCGGCTTTCAAAGTAGTTTTAACTATGTATGTAGAATTTAGGGAATGGTCTGCAAGAGACAAATATGAATTTGATCATATGCAATCAACAGTAGTCAGATCTGTAGTCTTAGAGCTTCAAGAAGAGTCCAGTAGAGCACTATCTATTGAGTAATCTTTAAAGGAGATCTATAAATGTGAAGGATTATCCTTGTTTTAAAAAAAGTCTATAATTATGCCTCATGCAATATAAAAAGAAGAACCTTAAAGTGATGCAAAGAATTAGCATTGTCTATATGAACTTGTAAACATTTTCTAGTTACATTTTAATAAAATACCATATATTTACTTTTTTTTTTTTACATAAATGGAATCGTATGATATAAAGTTCAACAGAAAGTAAAGCACAGTTAAAAAATTAAAACCATCATCAATATAGTCTAAAAGGGTTTAGACAGAAACTCTGAAGTGCCAGGACAGCATCTGGTACAAAATGTATGATGGCTCCTGTATGCTATCTAGAGACCATGAAGCCAACGTGTCCATGGGGTTCACAGTTGAGCAAATGCTGGGTCAAACATCCCCAAGGTTTCAGTGGAAGTGGTAAGCTTGAGTCCAGAAATTCTGACATTATTTTACTGGAAATAAAGTTTCTCAGGGAACCCAGGTGAGACACCAACAATCTGATAATTTCTTTCTTTTTAAAGATAAAACAGACAGCTAGAGAGGTGGTTCAGTGGTTAAGAGCACTTTCTCCTATTTCAGAAGATCTGAGCTCAATTACCTGCACCCAAGTCAGGTAGTTCACATCTGTCTTTAACTCCAATTCAAGGGGACCTGTTACCTCTGGCCTCTATAGGCACCTGCTCTCAAACATCTACACATGCACGCACGCACACACACACACACACACACACACACACACACACACACACACATTTTAAAATCAGTTTAAAGCCAGGCGGTGGTGGCACATGCCTTTAATCCCAGCACTCGGGAGGCAGAGGCAGGCGGATCTCTGTGAGTTCGAGGCCAGCCTGGGCTACCAAGCAAGTTCCAGGAAAGGCACAAAGCTACACAGAGAAACCCTGTCTCGAAAAACCAAAACCAAAAAAAAAAAAAAAAAAAAATCAGTTTAAAAAATTAAACTATCTTCAAGATGGAATAGAAAGTGTGCCTAGCTTAAGAGTGATTTTTAAGCTCTATGAGGGTTCCAATGAAGGACTCAAACAGAGTTACAAATTGATTAATCAAATTCAAAGGGCCGGAAGGATGATTCAGTGGGTAAAAGTGCTTGACACCAAGCCCAAACTCCTGTGTGTGATTCCCAGGACTCCTATAGTGAAAGGGAAAACCAATTCCTACAAGATGTCCCCTAATCTTTGGTCACACATAGGACAGTGAAATGTAAATCCCTAGGTTGAGTTTCTTTCTTTTTTTTAATAAACAAAAATGAATCTCTATTACTTTGGAATATCCCTAGAAGCGAATGTTCTGGCTGTATAGAATTTTGAGTTATGATATAGAGTTTAAGGCTTGCTGACGTGCCCCCCCTAGACTAGCTATGGGATGTTATCATCTCTGAGTTGATTAGAATAAAGCAATTTTCTTCTGGAAAGTTAAAAAAATAGAGTCCTTTGACAAAATCTGTCTTCTTTTCTTGAAGAAGAACCAAGGTTCCAATCAGGCATCTGGATGATTAGTCTGAGGTCCTAAGGTTAGAGTTAGGGGCAGGGTTTGAAGCTCTAAAATAGCCAGATGGAGATGTTCCAGAGAGCACCGTGCTTTGGAGAGTGGTGAAATACCTGTCTCCATTGCCATCTAGTCATTTTACATCAAGAAGTTGCTTTTGTATGTGTGTGTCATAACTGTGAAGAACAAAGGAAAGGACACTGGGTATAATTTCCAGAGAGGATGCCTTATATCTTGGTGTCATCTGTAAGGTAATATCAGGACACCACTGTCATGTGCAACAATAACCCTAGAAATTATCCCAGGAGGAGAAAGATAGCTTAGCCATAGAATCCCAAGTATGAGAAGTATCCTTTGTTACTCATTTTTATGGAGGCCATAATTACCTAGCTTACACATAGACATAGACAAAGAAACTTCCTTAGACATACATGATTTGGTTAACTATTTGGAAGACTGTGTAAAATCCATGTAAGGTTTGAGAAAAGTGTCCGGGAAACAAGTAGATAAATTAATCATTCCAGAAACGGTACCAGAGATCAGTAGAGGTACACAGAAATGAAATAGGCTTCATTTTCCCCATAGGTGCCAGCCAGACTTTCTGCTTAGCCACGAAGTTCTCTTCATGATGGCTTCATTAAATGAGTGGCTGTGGTGGCATTCAGGGAGACTTACCATGGCACAATGACCAAGGTTTCATGTGGCTTTTACCATTATATAATCCTCCAATGCGACCAGAATATACTGACAAGAAACCAGAAGAGATATACTTTTACTAGGAAACATGGAGAAGGTGTGCTCATTGACAAGTACACTGTTATCTGAGTTGTTTGGATTTATTATGTTCACCCTCACAGATACTAGCAAAGTTGTGTGTACCAAATGAGTGCAAAGGTCATAGAAACTGCAAAATAATTTTTGTTTTTGAGAACATACCTTCAGTGTAAATATGAGATGAAGTATTGTGGTATCCAAATATCTATATGCACATATTATGTTTATGTATTCTAGTTGTATATATGTTTGTACATATATATATATGTCTTTATGTTTGTGTGTGTATGTCTATATTTGTGTTTATGTAAATTGCATCATATTCACAACAGGAGAACAAAGTCATCACACCCCCAAACTAATGGATGAACTGCATATGTAGAAAGATTTAAAAATAATAGTGAGAGCAGAAATAAATATTATTTTAAGAGATAATTATTGCAAAATCATATCAATTAATCAAGGATTCCTGATGATGAAGTTCACATTCTCCATCCCTGTTGAACTGGCATCACACATAAGCAGTTTTCATATAAACTTTGGAGAAATTAAGCAGATCTACTCTCCCATGTAATTGAACAAGGTAACATTCAAGGAAGCTGGCAGCCGCTCTGATTGCACTCAGACTATAAGTGATACTGTGACAATTGTCTTCGCATAACTAAATGCCTAAGAAAAGAAATTCTTCCAAATGGCATGCTATAAATTTCCTTCTTGTAACATTGAAACAAAAAAGCCAAGTTGATACATCAAATATAATCTTGAGGAAATATTTCAACTCAATAGAAAAGTAATAACAATTTATTGAATTTTTCTGTAGCATGAACAGACACTACCAGACTGGTCTGATTAACATAAACCAACTTCTTCATGTGATTATTTCCATGAATCAATGAAAAAAATCAGAGATGCATTAACATTGCGCTTTACAAATATTAGCTATGATTAATATCTGATTATGTTAGCAGAATATTCCACGTTCTACATGTCCCTAGAACATATAACTGTCACACGTATACAGATAATTATTGAATATGCAAAGAAATGTATGTTAGATACATCTTTCTCTATAATTATTTATATAAGAATTGTAATTTATCTTGCTAAGATCAAATAATGACTCTAACTGGGGAGGGCAGGTTAGAGTTTACTTTGTCCTGTAAGCAATTACTTCTCCTTCCAACCTTGTAAAATATGCAAATTCCTCTAATGTTGCAGTAATAGCATTTATAAGGACAATGAACTAGATAATAATAAGGACAGCACACTACTAAACATCTTTCCTCCAGTCAACACTACATCACACTAACTTAAAATCCTTCAGCTATGTTCTTCCCTTATCTGTAACTATGTTCTAAATATGTTGCATCAGTCAAAGTTTGAGAAGGACTAAACGCAAACCTTTTTTTAAAAGCGAAGTATTTCTGGGGCTGGAGCAATGGGTTAGTCATTCAGAGCACTGTTGCTATTGCGAAGGACCCGGGTTTGATTCTCAGCACCAACATGATTTGGTAACTCACAACCGTCTTTAACTCCAGTTCCAACGGATCTGATGCATATATGTGGTGCAATTATAAACAAGTAGTAAAACATCCGTGGACGTTTAGTTAAGTAATACATTAAAATTAAGTGAAGAATTAGAGACTAACTTCCTCTTTATGTTAGTGTTTATACAATATCGTTTGTTCTGAAAGCCACTTAAAGCTGTATCACGTAGAAGTGAACAGGAATATGATGATGTGAATACTATCCTATGCTGTTCATAAGCACAGGCCATGGAATTCCCCTGACATCCTCTGCTACCATATGAGAATGTCATATTTTACTACCTTATTTTAGTCTAGTCATCTAAAGGGAAGAATTGGTTTTCATTTCACACAAATAAATGAGGCCAGCACCCACACCAGTCCTGAGAGGTTTTTCTCTTGTTGACTACCGAGATATCTGGCTACAGTCCAGAGCAACAAGGACCAAGCTTGGAGTAACACTGTTGGAAATTTCTATCCAGCAGTATGCTGTCAAATGCATCAGTGTGAGGCCCCAAAGAATTCTAAACCAGTTGGGGAAATCTCTCATTTTCAATTATCAAGGGGCTTTATGTAATACACCATATTCCTCTTCTGTCAGCTGCTCAAAAGCCCAGAAAGGTAAATCAGCAGCATTTGGATATTGAATTGTCCAAGTCCCTTGCATATGCTTATTCAACACTCTGACCAGTGTATGCAATGCTGGTGTGGCATGTGTTGGAGACTATCTTCACAGTGCTGGTCTTTTGTCTTTTCCTGAAGCAAACATAATGTTCAAGATAACTAAGTATGATATAGCATGATTCTTCCAATGTGTTTTAAATCTTGAAGAAGACTCTCACTATAAAATTCTCTTCAGAGAGGAAGCAATGCCTGTGTTTACAACCCACAAATAGAACGAGGAAACAATGGCACATATTTTAATTTGGTGACCCAAGAACTGACTCTGGTCTTTGATTTTTTTGTTTGTTGTACACATTAAGACATTGGCGAAATTCACCAGCAGTGAGAAAGTGTTGTAGCATTGAGGGAAAGAATCAAGCTGTTTGGTATAGACTTAATCATGTAGAATCTTAGGTCCTCTTTGCCAGTTCACATCTTCCATCAGATATTAAAAGAACACATTGTCCACCTCTCCCATTGTTCTGAAGATGTGGATATTTTTTTTGACAATAATAAAGGACTGATATTCAGAGAAGGCACAAATCTTGTAGGAGTAAAACATTATCATTAGCGCCTGCTCTCTCTGGCTTGGGTTTCTGTGTCCTTGCCAGCTAAGCTACTTCTCAATGGAAAATTAAGGTCTGAGTAACTTTTCCAGTGAGAAATGGGGATATTAGAAAATAAATTCCTTAAACATTTTAGTCTTCCTTCTTGGGACCACCTTTCCTTTATGAAATTACTTCTTTCTTTGATGCATCCCAAGCAGTCATGCAACATCCCATGTGGTCTGTTTGGTAGCCCTTCACTGATATCTTGAATTTTTCTTAATTTTGACGACCTTGAAAATTTAATGAATATTAGTCAAGCACTTTGTGCTAATTTAGCTAATGTTAATTGCATTATAGCTGACATTGTTCTTTTGATTCAAATGGGGTTGTGGGTTTGAAATAGGAGAACATCAGAGGGTCATTCCACTCTCACCAAATTGTATCAACAGTACATACTGTCAATACAACCCACCTCTGTGGCTATTGGCCTTGACACTGAGCTAAGGCATGCTTGTTAGTTTCGTTTCAGCACTACCCCTATTCTCCAGTTTTTACATCATAATGTGTAGAAGACTGTCACCTTTTTTTTTCCATTGGAAGTTGTCCTCCATATCCTTGACAGCATATACTTGGATTTATTTTACGTTTCTCCCAGTGGCCAGGTCATCCACCAGACACCACCTCAAAGTCCATATTATTATGTGTTCACTGATGGGTTAATCCACTGATGATATTAATATCCTCATAATCCTGCCACCTCTCCATGACTGGACCCACCAACTATGGCCCAGTCCTACACAAATGAACCTTTTGGAACCATTACTACACTAAACTGGAACACTGGTTGCTTCATATATTTGTAATTGCAAATTGATATTTTAAAATATTTTTAACACTTTGTGTGTGTGTGTGTGTGTGTGTGTGTGTGTGTGTGTGTGTGTGTGTGTGTGTAAGAGGGGAGGAGAGAGAATATGTGCACAGATGTGTATACATAATGGTGGAGTAGTGAAGAGGGTGTCAGATTCCTTGGAACTGGAATTAAGGTAGTTGTGAGCTGTGTGATATGTAGGGCTTGGTTTCCATCTTTGGTCCTCATGATTGAACAGTAAGTGCTCTTAACCACTGAGCCATTTTTCTAGCCCCAGGTAGATTTTTTTAAACAAGGAACAATGCAGAATCTGAGATTTCCCTATCCCCTACAAGATGTTTTTATTTGCATCCTTAAGGCCCATTGTGCTGGTAGGTTCCATGGGTTTTGACAAATGCTCAGAGTCGTGTTTTACCATCGCAAGAGCATGTGAGGAGTTTCGTCTTTCTAAACATCCCACAAGTTGTTTTATTAGCTTCTATTCCTAAGCCTCTGTGGCTTTCTCAGAAATCTATATGATTGGAATCAAGCAGTCTGTGCTCTTTGCAAAATGACTTCTTTTACTTAGCAATACGTGTTTAAGATATAGCCACGTGGGCCAAAGAGGGAGCTCAGTGGGTGGAATGGGCTTGCTGCATAAGCCTGACTATCTTGAGTTAAATTCCTAGAACTTGCGTAAAGGTGGAAAGTGAGCAATAATGATACAAAATTGTCTTTTGACTTCCATATACATACTGTAATGTGCAATACCTCACACCCACATACATATCACACACATGCTTAATAATAATAATAATAATAATAATAATAATAATAATAATAATAATAAAATCATTTAAAAGAAGATGTGCCCATGTCTTTTTTGGCACAACACGTCATTGTTTTTAATTATGAATAACATTCAATCGGATGATGTGCTCCTGTTTAATCTATTTCCTTCTGAAAGCATAGATTGCTTACAGATTGGTAATTATGACTAAAGCTGATGCAAACATTCCTGCTTAGGGATTTGTGGACTTGCATTTTCAAAAGAAGCTGAGCAAATACCTCTGAGGGTGAGTGCTGAGATGTTCCTTGAGCTGGGGCTTGGCAAAAATTTCCTACTGCCTTCTGAAGTTTTATCATTTTACAGTCTTGCCAGAAATTAATTTGTTTTGCTAGTACTTAGAATGTTTTTTCATGCATGTACATAAAAGGTATTTGTAATTTTTAAAAAAGTCCTTTTATTGCTATTGTTAATATAATTCTGGCTTCAGAGGATAAGGAAGCATGCTGTGTATGTTTCTATTTTATAGGCAGAATGTGGGGAAATTGTGCTATTTTTCTCTTTTTTTTTTTTTTTTTTCCGGTTTTTCGAGGCAGGGTTTCTCTGTGTAGTTTTGCGCCTTTCCTGGAACTCACTTGGTAGCCCAGGCTGGCCTCGAACTCACAGAGATCCGCCTGGCTCTGCCTCCCGAGTGCTGGGATTAAAGGCGTGCGCTACCACCGCCCGGCAAATTGTGCTATTTTTATGCACAATGTTTAGATAGGATTCACTGTCAAAACCATTGGGCTTGATGATTTTTTAAATATATATAGTTAATTATCATTTCCTTAAGACATATAGGTTATTCCCTTTGTCTTTTTCCTACTGGGATTTTCACTAGTTTATGTCTTCCAAACATTATTCATACCATTTATGATGATGGATTTGTAGACAGAAAACTGTCAAAAGTGATGACCATCTTTTCAAAGTTCATTGAGCAGTTCTCTTGATCTATTTTAAAAATTATTTTTGCTTAGTGAGAATTTTTCAGATCTATTACCTATCTATATCATCTATCTATCTATCTATCTATCTATCTATCTATCTATCTATCTATCTATCTATCTACTTATCTTCTATCATCTATGTGTCTATCCATCCATCCATCCGTCTATCGTCTATCTCTATCTCTCTTCCTCTCCCTACTCTGTCTCATTTTCCTTTCCTTTCCTTCCATTCTACTTTCACTAGAGCCACTGCAGCGTTTATACAAAGAACTAGGGTCTATCTCATTGAAATTCCCTACTTTATTTCCTTTCAAGGAATGCTTTTCTAGGTTAGTTTCTTTTCTAATCCTTGTTTCAGGCTTGACTAAATCTTTTCTTCTAGTTTCCTAAAATAGGTGTTTTTCAATAACTTTTCAGTTGTTGGTCTATAAATTAATCTCTTCATGTTTTAAAAAATATACTTTGTATGATTTCTATTGTTTTAAATTTGTTAACGTGCTTTATGGATCAAGTGTGATCTCTTTTGGAAATGTTCTGTAAACTCACAAGAAGAGTGAATACTGGACAGAACACTGAAAAAATGATAACTCTAAAAAGTTGCATAATGAAACACTTTTCTTTAGACTGTGTGTGTGTGTGTGTGTGTGTGTGTGTGTGTGTGTGTGTGTGGTGTCTTGTGCTAGAAGATACACAGGAGGACCAGAAGAGGTTTAGATTCCTAGAAGCTGGTGTACTGGGAATTTATAAACCACCTGATGAGGGTGGATGTTAGAATCTTAATTCCCATCTTCTAATAGAGCTGTAAATGTCCTCAATCTGGAAACCATCTTCGCAGTCCCTCTAAACTCTATACTTACTACTTTGATACTTTCTTGTTCACACATGGTACAATCTCTAGTACACTGCTACATTATTGCTTTAATCATTTCATTATCATTTATTCATAGGGGGTAGGATAAACAAAATTCTTTTATCTTAACATTGTCTCTGATACTGTTCCTTTTATATGATCATTGATTCAAATATCTAGCTTCTATTATTATCACCCTCCTGAATTGATTTTGTATATGATATGGTCATTTTAAACATATTTCCCCAAGTTCTGTATGTATATATAATACAATGTGTATGTCTCTTCATTTCTGAAATATTGTTTTACTTGATATAGAATTCTTATTTTATTCTTTCATTATATTTTAAGAAAAAATAGCTTCAGAATACAGAAGAGAATGTTTTTTTGAGTAAATTATAAGTGAAAAAACAATCAGATTCCAAAAAATGATTTCTTGAAATAAAAAACAAATATTATTTAAATGGCCATTTAAAAACTTAATATTGATACAGAGAAAGTGGGTTTCTTTGAGTTCAAGAGATGCTTTTTTCGTTTGTTTGTTTTTCAAAAATAGGGTTTCTCTATGTTGTTTTGGTGCCTGTCCTGGATGTCACCCTGTAGACCAGGCTGGCCTTGAACTCACAGAGATCCACCTGACTCTGCCTCCCAAGTGCTGGGATTAAAGGTGTGTGCCACCATCACTCGGCTAAGAGATGCTTTTAAAGAGAGGTTTTTCT
Source organism: Peromyscus eremicus (assembly GCF_949786415.1). Classification (NCBI taxonomy): domain Eukaryota; kingdom Metazoa; phylum Chordata; class Mammalia; order Rodentia; family Cricetidae; genus Peromyscus; species Peromyscus eremicus. Next base: position 20,539,593 of record NC_081432.1, read on the forward strand.
CTCACCTGAGCTGAAATTTTATTCATGCATTAGGGTGCTGGATTCTCATAGTCACACAAAATTTGCACTTAGTTCGTAGGTGCTTGTCTCCTAAATCAAAGAAGGAAATTCATGAATGATAGAGGTTAAATTTTACAAAAAAAGTTTATTGAAGATTCATAGGTGGGAGCTAGAGAAAGGGGAGGGAAGGGGTGGAGATTGGAGAGGGGGAGAGAGACAGGGCAAGCACACAACTCCTGTATAGCAGGAGTTGGGCCAGGAAATAAGGTATCACTTGGCTCATGGTAGAGTGCTTTTATAGCAGTAATGGAAGACACTGGCTCTAAGCATGGTGGTCAGTATAGTTTGTCTCTTCAGGAGATATACAGGTGCCTTTCCTCAGCAGTCACACACCCACTCATGGCTTCAGGACAGATGCTTATTAGAAGAAATGACAAGCAGCCAGGTGCCAGCATGATCTTCTTGCATTTCTGTCCTCTAGCAAGAACATGCCTAAAATGCTGCTTCAGGGTCCATGTCCTGCTCCAGCGATTTCTGTCTCCTGCTCTGATTGATGTGATGTATTACATCTTTTATTATTTTAAATATTTCACCCCATCCTTGTTTGGAATTATCCTGATAGCAAGTCTGCTGTCAATCTCTGTTCTTCTTTTCTATAGATAAGGTGCCTTTCCCTTCTGCCTCTAGATTTTATTTTGGTTTCATTTTCTGCTGTTGAGTGTGCTGTTCATTAGCTTGTCTTCTTTTTCTGCTCTTAATTATCTGGCTAGATGCTGTCTTCTTCCTGCTCTGAGGTTTATTATCTGTCATTATTTGTGGCAAGCATTGATGCATTGTTACTTCAAGTAATTATTCGTTTCTGCTGCTTCTCTTTATTCTCTGCTTTTCCGATTTTGCGTTTAAACCATTTCCCAAAATCCCACAGTTCCTACAGGTTCCATTCTGTCATTTGATTTTATTTATTCTTTGAATCTTAGTTTGGCATGATCCCATTTCCTGCCTGGAACCTCTCTGCTTTCTTCATGAGCTGTGTTGAATCCATCCAGGAGATGGATCCATCCTTCATTTCTTTATTGATGCTTTTGAAGATTAATTTTATTTTTAAGTATGTGTTTGTGTCTGTTTGTCTGTCTGTCTATATGTGTCTGTACATGGATTTGTGCACATGAGTAAGTGTACCTATGGAGGCCAGAGGTGCCCGATACTGCCTGGGTTGGAGTTACTTGAGAATGTGGTATTGGGAACCAAACATAGGACACCTGTAAGAACAATCATATCACTTAACCCCAAGCCATCTCTCTAGCACCCTTTCTTGGTGTTTTAAATTTCTAATATTTCCTTTTGAGTTTTCCTCACAATGCCTTTATCCTTGCTCACATTACAAACTATCTATCCTCACACATTTTTTTATGAATGATTACCATATTAATCTAAGGGTCTTCTTTTTTTTCTAATTCTTGTCTAATTATAGCATCTGAGTAACTTTCTTGTTTGCTTTGTCTGTTCACACTGCTGGTTGTCTTGCAATTTAATGCATCTGGTAGTGTTTGGTTGGAGGTTGGAATGTTTATGTCAGGTAATAGGCAATAAAGAAAACCATATCTATACAGGTAATAGGCAATAAAGAAAACCATATCTATACATTTACACCAGTGTTATCAGGTTGGAGTTCTATTTTAAAAAAATTGAATCAAAAGACTTGTTTTTTTACGTTCTTGCTTTTTGTGTAGGTTTCCTTTTGATTTGCTTTCCCACCTGCCTCTTGATTTTGGTCCTAAATCCTCCTCAGTGAGTCTGTGCAAGGTACAGCTTATTGTTCCTGTGAGACACTGCTACACTGTAGCTCTGTTCCTTGGAGGAAAGTTTTGTGTGGCATACACAGTATTAGGCAGTCTTGTGATGGTCTCCATCTGCTAAAAAGAGAAGCTTCTTGGATGAGAGGTGAGGGCTGCACTCATCAGCGGATACAAGGGTAAGTATTTAGAATGTAGTTAGGAATCATGCGGGTTTAGCTGAGTGGCAGAAGAAAACTCTTCTAAAAGATCCACGACTTCACCAGCCCTGGGAAGTTGGGTAGGTTTCCAGTACTAAGTGTGCTTTTCCTCCTGTTGAGCAGGTCTCAAGTCCAAGTTGCCTGCTGTTGGTGACTGCCAAAGTATACATGGCACTATGGCATTGTTTAGGGGTATCTTGCCATGGCTGTCTGTGTTGTGATTCCTGGCTGTTTCCTTCCTTTGGTAGCTTGCATGGCACTTGCTAGCTCCATGAAGTTAGTCCTCAAGCCAGAGGCTTTCCGGTCAGAACCAAGTTCAATTTCCTGGGTCTTATGTCTGAAGTGCATTGTGTCTTTAACAATAGGGATTTACCTTCCTCCTCTGGGAGTCAACCAAGGGTAATAGCAACAGGCTCCTGGAACTCACGTAAACAATGAAGGGGATTTTTCAAGCTTAGTATTGTGATTTTGCTAGATAGTCCATAGCTCTTCTGATCCTAGGATAAATATGCTATCTTTATAAAAGCACAAAGTACCTGAAAGCTAGCATAATCTTGCCCCAGTTCTTCTTTTACTAGTCACATACACAAATGTCATACTATTAATCTTGAGGCTATGGTCTATAGACACATTACATAAAGGGTCACTCAAGCTAGTTAACATATTAGTTCACCAAGTATTTTATTTTCAATCATGATGCTAACAATCCATCCATTTTGCAATTGAGATTTTAAAATGATTTTTAAAATTTATAAAGACATGTGTGCTTAGTTGTCATAAAAACTTAAAGGGAATTTAACATTTTAGGTTTAATAGCTATGTGAAAGATTAAAACTGTAATTTAACTGGTATACTTTTGCTTGCAATGAAGTATGCACACATTATAAATTAATGAAACAATGTGCAACATCTTAGACACTAGAAAATATTATGATGTAGTAGATGTAATATTGAAGTCATTTCAATAATAAAGATACAGAGTAAAATGTTCAAGTATTAAAAATATTGTTAATTCATTTTAATTACTATAGGTCTCAAATCACTGTGGCATTTATATCCTATTAACTGCTCTTAAAAATAATGCATCCAGCCAGGCAGTGGTGGCTCACGAATTTAATCCCAGTACTTGGGAGGCAGAGGCAGGCGGATCTCTGTGAGTTCGAGGCCAGCCTGAGCTACAGAGTGAGATCCAGGACAGGCTCCAAAGCTACACAGAGAAACTATGCCTTGAAAAACCAAAAAAAAAAGTGCATCCAATGATATTAAGTCATCATTCATAATGGTCTGTGAATAATATCCTTTCCTGGAATTGTTTTGTGATACTTTTTAAATGTCCCCCTTAAAATATATAAGGGTAACAAACCCCACAACATCTGACGCCCTATCAAGCCCCATCTTCTCACTCATTCCCTCCATACAGCCATGGTCACCTCTGCTCTTAGGTGGGTATTCCAAGTATTTATTTTTTATTGAGATATGATTGTATTAACCACCTGAAAATGAACACGCAAATTTAGGAACATCCTTGAGAAACAAGGCTTCTCAATGAGGTAACTGACACAGGACGATCAGATTCTGAAGCCAGGTGAAGAGTGGGCGTGGAGGGATTTCCATCCACAAGACTTACTGTGCTGCTTTCATAGATATGCTCTGGGTATTGTCTCTCAACCTGTCTTTTCCCGGTCCTGTATATGACTGTGTAACCTCCTTAGAAGACCTCAGTTATAGAAACACATTTCTGATCTCCACCAGTGTTGCAGCTGATTCATTCCTCAGCACTAGTTCATGCTCCCCACTGTTAAATATATTCCCCATTGCAGTAGAAGCCCCTAAAATCAACAGTTTCTAAAATCACCTCACCTTCCCCCTAGGAACTGCTCCTTGCTTCCATATTTCTACCCCAGAAACGTCTTTACATAGAATCCTATAGAAAGAGGTCAGATCATGATCCTTTTGTTTAAACTGCAATGAAAATTTAGAGATGTACAGTAGCATACTGATGTCTAAAATAGCCAGCAGTTTGCATATCATCAGAGCCCTAATCCTTTTTCAGGCTATGTCTTCTCTCATTCACCTCATGCAGCCCTGATCACCTCTGTATTGATCACCAATCCTGCTCTAAGGGTAGGACTGTCTACTAACCTCATTTCTTCACTTTCGCCTTCACCCTGGGGTCTAAGACAGTGTGTGACAAGAGCATGTTTACTCCTCAGTAGGTTCTAGAACTTTCTTTTTTTTTTTAAGGTTCCTTCAGTTTCAATATTTTTTATTAAAAAAAATTTATTTGTTTTACATAGTAACCACAGATCTTCCTCTCTTCCCTCCTCCTACTCCCCCAGACGTCCCCATACAACCTACCCCTCATTCCCTTCTCCAGCAAGGTAAGGCCTCCCATGGGGAGTCAGTAGAGCCTGGTACATTCAGTTGAGGCAGGTGCAAATCCATCCCTTGCATCAAAGCTGTGCAAGGTGTTCCACCATAGGTAGTAGGCTCCAAAAAGCCAGCTCCTCATTAGTACACTCCTTAGTAGGCTCCAGAACTTTCACAAAAGAAGTTCACAGTCTACTATAAGGAAGTCAGCAATCCCACTGTGAACTCAGGGTAGGAAGTCAGTAGTCCTGCAATGGGCACAGATGTGTCTCCATTTGCAACTGATAATCCCAATAAACTTGTCTTTTGTATAGATCATTCATTACCTTAAGTCACTTATTAAACTTCAATTTTCCTGGTGTTTTTTTTTTAATAGGGTATTACTTAAAATTTATCTTTTTAAGAAATTGTTAAAACATCATTTCCTGTCCCTTGAGGTCACTGACAAGAGTTATTTCATATTCTTTCCTCTTTAAATTAAAGGCTTGTAAGTAAACAGACCAGACACCTTTGACCCAGGGCACACACTGGCAAGCTTGTGGTGGAGGAGACAAATGTAACCTAGCAGCTGCCTGCTGTTCTATCTTAAGTTAAGATTATCTTTATCATATAAATAATCAAAATACAATATTTCATAAATTATGAAAATTTTAGAAATTAATACCCATGTCTGTCGATCTCTGCCCTCTCAAAAAAAAAGGATAAATTTTCCATCCATGACATCTATAAAATGGGAAACTTTCTACAGAAAATCCTTATGGGTGTGTTGAGATGGCTTCATACTAGATTATGGAGGACTCCTAATCCGAGGAGCCGTTTTCATGTTCGGATCTGAAAACAGTCAAAATAGCATGATGGAGATAATGGCAGATATGTGGGTAATGCAGCTATAACCCAAGGATTGTTAAGATGGTAGGCAACTATCAGCAACTGAGTGAGACATAGACTGCCATCAGCTTGATGTGGGATTTAGGCCTCCAGTTCTGTGATTTCTGTTGTTAAAGGTTACTTCGTTTGTGGAAATTTCTTCAGGTAGCTGTAGAAAGCTAGCTTAGTATCCATAAGTAAAGTACAGTTCAAAGAGCAATGCTCACTCCTTCTATACAGTATATAACCATGTTCAAAATGACAGGTTGGGCTAGTAGTGGAGATTGTCATTCCTCCAAAGCCTAAAACATTTTTTGTCTGATTTTTGTCCAGACAGTGTGTGGGAAAAATTGCTCCAGACTTTGAGATCAGGATGCATACTTTGGGTATGAGAGTCACAGGATGAAAAGTAATTCTGAGTTCTCTTACATACAGAGAATGAGTTTGAGGTTTAATGAATATGCAAATGAGTGCCCAAATAACATGTTTCTACTGCTACAAAAAATAGGTTAATATCAAGATTGTGTATATTTTTTTTCTAAATTCTCCTTATTTTGTTTTTGCATTTAGACTTTGTCATTTGATGTATTACATACACACAAGACAACATGATGCCTCTCCTAGGCTCATGTTAAAAATCCTGAAAATGTAGGGAATCTGAATAAGGTTCATTAAAAACAACGTCAAGAGCCAAATGCAAGCTTGTCTCTACCTCTGTAGGAAGCCTAAGATCCAGTTTCTTGATTCATGTCAGTTTTAATCATGTTCCAGAGGCCTGCCACAGTAGAGATTCTGAAAGGTACTATCAATTACCTTACAATCGAACACTAGTGCTGTTTGCCTCGGGCCCTTACTCTGCAATACCCAAGGTTTGGGAGCATGGCAGAGCAGGCATGCTGCCAAACCTGGTGATCACCTCAAGCCATCTTCAAGTATTCAGCTGCTTGAGCTAATTATCTATTCTGAATGACAGTGTGGGTGACAAGAGACACTCCTGGAGACTGCTTCTCCAATCAACTAACCAATACAGTCAAATTTTAGTCCCCCAATTATACAGAAATTAAAAAAGTATAATGCCTCTGGAAAAGCAATAATCATGGATAGGGTAAAACAATCTTGCAAACTCAAACTGTAACTGAGAGAGCATGTCCCACACATGGCATTTCCACCTACACTTTTATTTAAGAAATTGGTGTTGGATCTCTATTTTCCGCAATATTTGTAGAAATATACAGCCTGGAGACCCAATATTTTGCTCATGGTTGTAACCAAAGCAACTTGAGATAGGATGAGTTTATTTGTGTCCTTAGTTTGAGGAGTGGGGTCTATCATAGAGGGGAGGTATAAGACGAATTGCTAAACAGTCTTATTAATTAAAACCCTGACCCCAGTATTGGGGTGAATGCTGAAAGATCAGAGAAGTAGAACAAGCCACAGATAACCTCACCTTGCTAACTTCTCAGCCAATCCTGTTTCCTTAAACTGGAAGCTTCTGAGTCCTCATCTGAATGAATCTCAGCTGAACTGCTGCTAAAAGCCTAAAAGCTTAAAAGCCTCTAGTTCCCGGTCCTCATGCCTTATATACCTTTCTGCTTCCTGCCATCACTTCCTGTAAGGTAGATGGGCTCATGGCAGTGTGAACAGCTAGAGGCTGTGGTTGGGGAGCTTTTATCTATCTATCTATCTATCTATCTATCTATCTATCTATCTATCTATCTATCTATCATCTATCTATCTATCTATCTATCTATCTATCTATCTATCTATCTGTTTTATTTTAATTTTTCTTTCTTTTTACATACCAACCCCTTTTCCACCTCCCTCCCCTTTTCCTGCTTCCCCTCACCTACCCCCATTCCATCCCATTCCCCTCCTTATCGAGGGTAAGCCTCCCTTGAGTAGTCAGCACAGGCTGATATACCAAGTTGGGGCCTTATCTACAGATTTAGACCCTCGGTTGGGGAGCTTTTTTTGTGTCTCAGCAGAGTAGATAGAGAGGGGAGTTCAGACATTCAGCTGTCCATCTATCTCTCTTTCCCACTTTTATTATGTTCAGGACCCCAGCCTATACGAGTGTGTCTGCCCTCATTCAACGCAGGTCTTTCTCTTGAGGTAATCTGCTTCAGAAATACTCTTACATACACACACCCTCATTTGTGTCCTAGGTGGTTCTTTTTTTCTTAAATCCAATTAAGTTAACATTTGAAATTCGTGACCACAGAACAGAAGGTTATATACTTTCTGAGAAAAAAAAAAGAAAAAAGAAAGAAAAATTATGTTCCCAGACAACTTAAGATAAAAGTAGTGACTTCCTGTAGTGACATTTAGATTTATTGCTTGTGGAGACAGTGCCTTCTATTTTAGGGAAATAACATGATTTCTATATAGAGAAGAAGATGGGCAGGCTTGGCTCCATCTACCAGTACTCTCTACTTGAGATTCTAGTTTGCCAAATTTCTACCCTCTCTCCTATGGTCTATTATGCATCCCAGGTATATAGTAACCACTGATTCCTCACTGTCTGTACATTTTATTCTTTTGCTGGGATAAAACTCTGACTAGAAGCAAGTAGGTGAAGAGGGTGTTAATTTTAGTTTTACATATCCATATCATAATCCTTCATTGAGGGAAGTCAGAGAAAGAACTCAAGACAAAGGCTTGAACCAGAAATGATGCTTCTCCCTAGCCCACTCTCTAACTCAAGTTCAGCCTGATTTTCTTATAGTCAAGGACCACAAGCCCTTGTACTATATGTCCCACAATGAGCTTGGCCCTCCTACCTCAGACAGAAATCAAGTCAATGCAAAGTCATGCCCAGCGGCCAATCTGATGTAGGCAATTCTTATATTGAGGCTCCCTCTTCCCAGGTAACTATGTGTGGTATCAAGTTGACAACCAAAGTTTCCCAGCACACTGTCTACTCAGTCTCCTGGAACTGGGGCTCAGGGAACTAACACTACACTGTTACTCTTGCTGTGTCATTTACTGTCTCTAATAAGCTTTACTCAGAGGCATCTCCATTTACAATTGTGTGTGTTTGTTGGGTGTCTGTATTATATCTTGTACTTTCCTTATTGCTATGATAAAACAGCTGAACTAAAGAGTTAAAGGAAGGAAGAAGGGTTTTATTGGTTTATAGTTTGAGTGGAGGTGAAGCATTGTGGGAATATCATGACAACAAAAGTGTAAAGCTACTGGTCACATTGGATCTGCAATCAAGTAGCAGAGGGTGATGAATGTTGGTGCTCAGCTCTGGGTCCTTTGTATCCAGCCCAATGAATGATGCTGCCCAAGTTTTACTCTGTGTCTTCTTGTCTCCATTAGCCTAATCAAAACAATCCTTTAAATGCATGCCAGACACATATCTTTTGGGAATATTAAGTCTGGTTAAGTTTGCAATTAATATTAATCATAACTTGTGCATGTATATGAGCATCTGTGTATAAGTACACAATTTATGTTAGTCTGACATATTAGCGTTTCAAAAATATAAAATTTATAACATTGATACTACCTTATTTTATTGATTTCAGGAAGTATTTGAGATAAAACAAAGCTAAAAATTACTTTTCTCCCTGAAAGTCAAAATAATTGTTGTCTTTCAGTTTAACTATGTTTCAGTCCTTACCTATAATGGAGATTTGGGCAGACTTTCGCCTCAGTAATGTGTGAGAATTCATGACCCCTAGTAACTGTAAAAGAATATCTCTACTACTATAGCTCTGTAGAACAGCTTGAAATCAGGGATGCTGATACCTCCAGAAGTTCTTTCATTGTACAGAATTTATTTAACTATCCTTGGTTTTTGTTTTTCCATATGAAGTTGATATTGTTCTTTCAACGTCTGTTAAAGATTGTTTTGGAATCTTGATGGGGATTATGTTGAATCTATAGAGACTGAGCGAAGGAAAGTAAGAGAGTAAGATGTAGTGGGTAGTCATTGTAGCTTTGATCTGGAAGTTCCAACACCACTTGAGGCTTCTGTAACTGTCATGCCTACAAGGTGGGGCCAAGAGAGGGCCCTGAAGACCCGAGATCCGGATGTGCCAGCTCTCTTGGTTCCTGGACCCTGGATGCTGGAGGTGGACTGAGCAGAGTTCTCCAGAGAACACTGTCGGACTGTGCCATGCCTTTCCTAGACCCTGCAACCTACCTATCCCTTCATTTGTAAGTTATACCACTAAATACTTTTAACTACGTGGAGTGGCCTTAATTTCACCAATAGTGAGAGCTGAGATAGATAACCCAGACCAAAAAAGAGAAACATGATATGTACTCACTTATAAGTGGACATTAGCTGTAAAGTAAAGGATAAGCACCCTACAATTCACAGACCCAGAGAGGCTAAAGGAGGAGGGGGTACATGTATTTCCCTGGGAAGGGGAAATAAAATAGATTTTGACGGTAGACTAGGGTCAGGAGGGATCAGGTCCGGGGATGGAGGTAGTGAGTACTGGGAAAGAGGATTGGACTTGAGGAGGGGCATGAGGTAGAAGCTTAGTACAATGGAAATTCCCAGGAATCAACAAGGATGATCCTAGAAAAGACTCCTAGCAATAGAGGATATGGGAACCCAACCACAAAAATCTTTGACCTACAATTTGTCCTGCATGCAAAATGTGCTGGATTAAAGATTGCACAGAACTTACGGGAGTGGCCAACCAATGACTGGTCCAACTTGAGACCGATGCCACAAGAAGAAGAACAGTCATGACATTGTTTGGAGGGTCAGGAACCAGAGGCCCAGGGGCCTAGGGTAGAACCAAACATGTAAATGATCACTAATGATTCTCTGCTGTACTGTAAACCAGGGTGTAGCATAATCATCAGAAAGGCTTTGTTTAGCAACTGATGTGGGCAGATGCAAAAACCCACAGCCAGACATTAAGTGGAGCTTGGAAAGTCCCATGGAAGAAGACAAGGAAGTATTTATTGTAGGAGCCAGAGGTCTCAAGGACACCACAAGAAAACAGCCCACGGAATCAATTAACCTGATTTCATAGGGCCTCACAGAGACTGGAGAAACAATCAGGGAGCCTGTATGGGTCTCACCTAGGATATCTGCATATATGTTATTGTTGTGTAGCTTACTGTTCTTGGAGACTACTAACAGTGGGAGCAGGGGTTGTCTCTGACTCTAATGCCTGCTTTTGGGACTTTTTCCCTCCTACTGGGTTGCCTCACCCAGCCTTTAAATGAGGGGTTGTGCTTAGTCCTATTTTAACTGGAAACACCATGTTTGGTTGATATCCCTGGGAGGGCTACCCTTTTCTGAAGACAGAGGAGAAGTAGATCTGGAGGAGATGGGAGTTGGGTGAAAGGGTGAAAGGGAGGGACTAAGATGAGACGGGGGAGGGGAAATTGCAGTGGAGAAGAAATATATGAGAGAAGAAAAAATTTAAATGAAAAACAAATATCTCTAAAATAGTCTCTTCGGGTTGTAGAATCCATCTTCATCTGAAGCAGCCAAGGATTTATTAAGAATCTTTTGGAACTGTCGATATTATAGGTTTAGCATCACAGTGGAGAGATGATAATTCTCCAGAATCAGAAGCAGCCTTCAATAGCAAAGGGAAAATGTTTTAAATTACCCCATGCCTCTGCACCTGGGCAAAATAATTCAACAGAGTGTTTGACCTATTTTCCAGAGTCCTTCAGTAGACCTCCTACTTTATCCACAACAATACCATGTTTGAAAACAGTCTTTGGTAGCCCTTCAAACACATTGTTTCTTTACTCTATGAGTCTTTTGGGGAAAACATTCTACAGTTTTTTTTTTTTTTTTTTTTTACTTGAACCTGAATCTTAGCACTTGCTCCTGAAGCAGAAAGCTAGACAGATTTCATAGTTGAGTTTGTATATGACCTCCTTAAACAGAGCTGTTTGTAGTGTTTATTTCCCCAGATTTACATTTATTTTCTTTGACTAAAGAGCTCTGTTCCATTCAGACTCTGAAACCAATACAAACATGTTCTACTTTGATACCAAACAGCATTAATTCAGATGAAAATATTTACTTTCTCCATATCACTGATCTTACAACATAAACATCAGTACAGGGGGCTGAGTTAAGGCGACCTAACTAAGTCACCCAGCCTTGTCAATCTTTCTTACTGAAATCCCCATGCTTACTTCCTTCTAATTCCAAATCTTTTACTGTGTTAGAATGTTTGTTTGCTGTTACACAGCCACTGTTCTATCTTCATTGTTATAATTATGGAGCAAATACATTATTTTAAAGAACTTAACACACACAGTTTTTTTCTCAGAACCTTACAGGTTGTTTTAGAAATTTAAAAGAACACATTCAATGAATAATATTTTTATAAACAAAATTTAGAAAATATTCAGCAAAGAATTCCTTTTCAAGGTCAAGAAATTCAAAAATCATCTATTACTAATGTTCAGAGAAGAATTTTTTAAGACTTATTTAAAGAAACTAGAAAATGACTTCATAAAAGGGAACATTATATTGTTTGGAACATTTTCCCATTTGTTTGATCCTGTATTTTGTCTCCACCCAAGTATTTTTCAGGATCCCTATGTTTATTTAGGAATGTGTCTTGCATTTTTGTGCCTTTGCTATTCATTCTAACCATATTTCCTTTACTCTCTTTAATGAAGTTTATGTTATCTTACCTGAGTTGATTCTTACTGACCTTATTGTCACATTTTATACTCCTGAATGTGGTAAGTCCCCTGGTCTAATTCATGTTTCTACCAACAGTGAAAAAAAGTACCCCCTTCTGCAAATCTTTTCTAACATTAGCTATTATCCATGTTTGTGATAATAGTCATTCCAACAGCACTGAAGCTATATCACTTTGTGGTTATAATTTACATTTCTCTTATGATCGTAAGAATATTTTCATTATTATTTAACAGTTTCATATATTTATATAATGAAGTTTATCACTTTCACCACCCATTCCCCTCTCCCATACCCCCTATCCCCTGTTGGAACTGTTCTATTCTGTAAATCACTCTTCTACTTTCATATCTTGTATTTCTACATTAACCATCAAATTTAATTAAAGCACTGGCATGGACAGTACATAATTTACTGGAATAAGGTCAATTATCAGTGGCTACAGCAGTGAAGAAATGACATTTATATATCTTGTTTTGGAACAATTATATTCAGATATTTGTCTATGTTTTGATTGGACTACTGCAAAAGAGATACTGTGCTCACATCATTGTTCACAATACAAAGTGGGTGGGAACAAGCTAACATTTCATTGAGAGATGAATGGCCAAAGAAAATGAGGAATATCTTTCTGTGTTCTTTATGTCTTTTCATACCTAAATGTTACATCCATTACATTTGGCAAGACTTGGCATTTAGGATCTTAGCTAACATGCTAGTTCTTACCTTCAACCCTCTATCAATTGTTAGTGATTTTCGGAGAAGAATAAGATAGAATATTCTTGATACATTAAAACCAGTTATTTTGCAACTAATGAGAAAAATTCTTTTTTTTCTGTAATTTATTCGATTTCCAATTGATTATTATGTTTTCCAAGTAGATAACCATTTAAAACTAGCAAAACTTTTGACAGTTTTTAAAGTGTTTCTAAAATGTTTAGAAAAAGATTAGTATAGTTTAAATAAATATTTTCGTTGTTTTTTAAGTGTGTGTGTGTGTGTGTGTGTGTGTGTGCATGTGTCATGTGTATGTAGATGATCATGGAGTTAGATAACCTAGAATCTGCAGGTGATTGAGAGCTATGCAACTTGGGTAGTGGAAACTGAACTCAGGTCCTTCAAAAGAGCAGTACACATTCTTAACTACTGAGCCATTGATTGGCATTTATCTCTAAAATTTAATTCATTTTTCAGTAATTCTAAAAATTCTAAAAGCCATGGTTTTTCTTAAAAAGAAAATTTGCCGGGCGGTGGTGGCGCACGCCTTTAATCCCAGCACTCGGGAGGTAGAGCCAGGCGGATCTCTGTGAGTTTGAGGCCAGCGTGGGCTACCAAGTGAGTTCCAAGAAAGGCGCAAAGCTACACAGAGAAACCCTGTCTCGAAAAACTAAAAAAAAAAAAAAAAAAAAAAGAAAGAAAATTCAAAGTAAATGCCTTACTTAAGATTTCTAGTTCTGTGAAGAGACATCATGACCATGGCAACTCTTTTATTTTAAATTTATTTATTCATTTTATGTACATGAGTGTTTTATGTCAGAAGAGGGCACCAGATCCCACTATAGATGGTTGTGAACCACCATGTTGTTGCTTGGAATTGAACTCAGGACCTCTGGAAGAGCAGCCAGTGCTCTTAACTGCTGAGCTACTGACCTAGCCCCTAACCATGGCAATTTTTACAAAGAAAAATATTTAATTGTGATGGTTGATTTACAGCTCAGAGATTTAGTCCATTATCATTATGACAGGAAGTAAGGCAGCATACAGTCAGACACGGTGCTAGAGAAGAGCTGAGAGTTCTCACATCTTGACTCACAGGCAGCAGGAAGTGGTCTGTCTTACTGGGTATGACTTGAGCATATATTAGACCTCAAAGCTTGCCTCCCCAGAGACACTTCCTCCAACAAGACCACACCTACTCCAACAAAGCCACACCTCTCAATAATGCCACTCTGCTTGGGGGTCATTTTCTTTCAAACGCCCATAGCAACCAAAGCCATGATTTTCTTATAAGTCCATTTTCTTTCTGTCTCAAAGCTTCTGTATTGTTATTCCAATTGATGTTTCAGTTTGTATTTGTGTTTATTTATATTTAGAAAATATGTCTTACCCAACAGTCATCCACTACATTTGTATGTATTCAGTCATTGCAATGACAATTGCACCACTAATAATTCATGCTTTGCATGGAATACATGTCATAAGATTCTGGCACTGGCAATCTAAACCGGTTGTTCTTGGGGATGTCTTGAATTTCACTGGTTATCATGACCCAGTGATTTCACTCTAAAGGAGCAAAAAGAAAGGAAAAAAGATAAAAGCTTTTAGTACTTAACTCTACACATAAATGTGCAGTTAGAGATCTTTGAGAATATGACATGGCAATATTTTATTCTACGGATTTTTTTGAGGACATTTGCAAATTAAACACTGTGTCTGACTTATGGCACTTTCATTTGTATTGTAGAAGGATGCACTATCCCACTTAACATGATATACTGTAGTGATATTTTCTGAAAAAGTCGCTGCGTTATCAAGCCTCTTAAAACATCTTTTGGCTGTGATGATTTAGTGGCTCGAATAAAGTGAATTTGTTCAATCAATCTTTTTGTTCCTTAATGAATTCCGAGGTTTTGTCTATTTGCTTTTTATTTATATGCTTCTCCCTGTCTTTACATAATATATTGACTGCTATATTCCTAGCTAACAGAGGTTGCAAATGCAACTATTTTCCCTAATAAATTAATGTATCATAAGAAAATTTTTCAAGAATTTGCTAAGACAAAGTCCATTCTTCATTTCTAAGTAGTCTAGTTATGCCACTTTGAGTCTACACTTATGACCAAGATAAAATATGAATTCTTATTCTCTTCAAATTCTCCTCTTTAGAAGTATGTATATTTAATGGTTATGGCTCTTTTAACCTTTGTTTTCATTAATTGTTGATATATAGATACATAAATACAACCCAGTCAGTCTATAACATTATTTGGATTCATATGTTTTCAGGGCTGACTCTTTGGTATCAGATATCCTATTGGTATGCTCTTTCCTAGAACATTAATATATTTTGTAAACTGAAAAACTGAAAAAAATTTTGAGGTCCAACTTCTACCAGAATGTCACACTCATTGAAAATGCATTTTGTCTTTCTTTCTGAGGGACAGAAGCTCCCCCAAGCACATTCTAGCTATTGAATCCACTTTTCAGGGTAGCAGGCTCAGTCACTCTTCTACCATGAATGCAACTGGAAGCTAAAAGTTGGCATCACTTCTCCAAATAGTAATACCAATGAGGGTTATATTTTACTATATTTTCTAAAGAAAAGTTAATTTACATTTCCTGTGCTGGTCAGGACAAATCTGATTTGGGAATGATAGAAAATGTAAAATTATCAGAATAAAATTGTGATATATCCATATTAGTTCTACTTCATGTGTTGAAGGTTGATTGTGAAAATATTCAAACATACATCATAATTCAAAGAATTTTCTATTGAGTATTTACTTATTTGCATACAAGTAGTTACTTGAGTTAATCTTTGTTGCTGAAATCAATATTTGCTATTTCTGCTTTATTGTATACCATCCTCCTAACAATTTACAGCTGTTGGCTTGCCTTCCCTTCTATGTGCTCACACTGCAGTTAGTCATGAACTTTCATCGAGTTCCTTCTGCCACAGATCATTAAACAGATGTCTTTATCTTTAATGTTTCTCTTCCAAAGTAAAACTTACACATGATGAAAAAGGTAAACCTTAACTGTACTGTTGGACGACAATTTATGAAAAAAAAAAAAAGTCTAAGCCTGTGATCCCCAAATCTGTCAATGTAAACAAATTCACACTCACATCAGAGTTCACTCACACAGCTGTTTAGCATCAGCTTGCATTCCCAATAATTATCTTTATTGTGTTTTTAAAATCATAAATTAGGTTTATCTATTCTGCAAATTCATGTAAACAGAACATCCAGAATGCAATATGCTCTGGAAGCCTTTATTTGTGAGAGTCCTGTGTATCACTTCTCATTCCTTTATTGTTGGACAGTTTTTTTTTACTATTTGAATATACCAGTCATTGATCTACTTAAAATTTAACAGGCATTTGAGTTCTTCCCAGAGTAGATTTATTGTGCATTAACTGGCTCTAAGCAATTTCACTTAAGTCTCTTTGTAAATTTAGTTTTCTATTTATGGTGGTTAAATATCTAGGAGTATTTTCTAAGAAACCATCTTAATGAATAAATTTTTAATTTTTGATTGATTTCAATTTTAAATGTTCTTTATTATTTGAATTAGAATTATATTGGATTCTTTTATAGTTATTGTTAATGTTACTCACCTGGGTAAATGTTTAAGACACAAACATATTTACTCTTTTTTTTGTGTGAAAGTCCTGCACTTTTGATTTATTTTAAGCTTAGTATGTACCTTGAATTATTTTTGAATTTTTTTTGTCCATGTGAATATCAGCATTTTGGTATCATTAGTGAAAGGCTATTTGGTTCACAGGGCTCCTTCCCTTCTCCTTCTTTCCTTTCCTTTTTTCTTTTCCTTCCTTCTTTCCTACTCTTTTTCCTTTTACTCCTGTTTTTTGTTTATATATTTCTACAAATATTTTATTAATTCTTTGGGAATTTCATGCACAGCCTAATTAAAAAAACTAGTACATAGAAAAATAGGTTGCATAATGTTCAAGGATACTCTCTTCATTGATCCATTTCTGTCCATTATTCTCCCTGTTGTTGTTATTGACAGGCATTTCTGTGTCATAGATCCCATCTAACTTTCTTGTAAACAGTATTCTGTTACCCTCTTTCCTTCATTTCCTCCATTATTTGAGCCTTCATTACCCCATCATGAGGTTTATTTTTTTTTCTGGTTTCATGATCCACACCCATACACCTATCCATATATGCACAAATATACAAATTAAAATTTTACATGAGAGAAAATGTGATCTTTGTCTTACTCATACTGCTTTACTTTTCCTAATATAATTTCTAGTTATCTCTCTTCTTTATGCAAAAGTCATGATTTTAATGTTTTTACTGCTGAAAGATTTCCATTGTTGTCTATACGTCCTTGTTTTCTAAATCTATCCACCTGTGAATGGAAATCTAGTCTGGCTCCATTACTTGGCTTTTGTGAATAGTGTCATAATAAGCTTAGATGTGATCGTTTCTCTGTGGTAGAATTGAATCCTTTGGGTTTATGCCAAGGGGTTGTGTGTCTTGATCCATTTCTAAAATATAAAAGTGGCAGCAGTGTGATCCTCTAGTCTCTGGTTTCCTCTGCCTCATTCTTCTTTTAATGTGCCTTACCTCAAGGATTTGAAAAGGATATTTCTATTGTAACTATTCAAGTCAAGGTATATAATTCCTCATAAATCATTACACTTTGTAGAATGTTGTTATACCATATACTTTGTTGTTCAGATGCCCTCATGTTTTAGTGTAGTGAAATTTTTTAGTTGTATTTTTGATATTATAATTACAACATTTCTCACTTCCCTTTCCTGCCCCGAAATGCTCCCATATACTCTCCCCACTCTCCTTCAAATTCTATTTTTTTTAACTAATTGTTATTGAATGATGTGTGTGTGTGTGTGTGTGTGTGTGTGTGTGTATGTGTGTGTGTGTATTCCTACATTTAACCTGTTCCATCTATGTAGTGTTACTGTATGTATGCTTTCAGGGCTGACAGTTTAACACTGGACAAACAATTGGTGTGCTCTTTCCTGGGGAAGACCACCTCTAATATAGTTGACTGTGTAGTGTTGAAACATCATAGGCTTTTCCTCATCCACTTTGGCATGTTCATTGGGTTTCCTTGTTTAACTCACATTTGCATAGTCATGTGGTTGAGACTTCAGTGAATTTTATTAATTGGTTTCCAGAACCAAACAAGCATGCATACTGTTTTAAGTACTCACACCCTCTTTTACTTGGAATATAATATCTAAGACCCTTCAACCAATTCTACCTTACTCTGTAAAACAATCACTCCAATGAATAATAAAATATGGGATGATCATGTTACATGTTTAACTTCAAGGGATCTCTAATAGCTATTAAAAATTACCAGCTTTTCATTCATCTCTTTTAGTTATTTCTCGTAGGTAAGAAGGAGTTAGATAACTCAGTGGTTTTGCATATAATTCTGTGTCCTGTATTTTGATGTTCAACTTTGATGTACACCCCCTTTCCATCTACCTTATAAAACGAAGTGTGGGGACTGAGTCTACTTGTTTGTTTTCACTGTCATCTTTCAAATATCAATTAGGATTGCATTTACCTAAACATCATTGCTCTATGATCTTTGTAAATTCATTTAAGCAATATCCTGATGATGACATATCGAAATGACTACAATTGTACATTTTTGGTCAATGTAGTGATAATTTTGAAACACAACAAGTCTGTGTGAGTAACAGATACCTAGCTGACCAACTTTGGCTCTTCACGTCCAAGTGAAAGAACTGGAAGATTCCTTGATTGTCCTGACAGCGAAGGTAACAGACACAGAAACAGTCTCCAGGTATATCCCCTAGAACCTAATTATAAATGACCCAAATATAACATTCAGGGTACCAAAGTACAAAAACAAATAATGTGTCTTCAATCATTCAAGCAACCAGTACATTTCAAATATTTCCACTCTAATTTCTGACGAGTGTCACCCATTGTGGGAGATCTCAATATGGCAATGTAGTTTGAATAATGTTTGGCAGGGTGGTTATTGTGCCAATTTAAATCAGATCATTTAGACTCTATTTCCAATCACGTTGAGGAGAAATGCTACTTTTTGACTTGAAATATACCATTAGTATTTTCATCAATAACCAAGGAGTGGATTCTCTGACATGAGAAACCATTGTTTGAAATTTCTATATATTCAAGAAAGTTTTCTGAACTCTCCAGGGTCAAACTTACCAATAATGGTTTGTTCTCTTTTGTTTTTGTTTTTCTTTATACACTAGGTTTGCATTCTGAGCATAGTGTGACTTGTTCGTTGAGATGTTTATAAGTTTGTTTTACAAACACACACACACACACATACACACACACACATTCTTAAAGGGCATCATCTATATGAGTAAGCTGGTAAACCAATTCACATTCTCTCTATATTTAATCAGTATAACTATACAAACTAAGGAACAAAGCAGCAGGCTCAACTGATTTTATTGTTACATTTGGCAGATGGAAAGAAATACTTGGCAGTGAGCGAGAGAGAGCAGAACTGCATTTAGGCTCTTTAGAGCATGCATTAGTTATGCCACAGAGACGCTATAGACACATACATGGTGCTTGTGCAAATGTGAACAGGTTGACAGGCCGCTGTCTAGGAGACAAGTTGGACAAGTTAGGAAAAGTTGCCCTGTGTAGAGCTACAGCTTTTGTTTTTCTGTTTTACCCTTGAAACACAAGTCCTAAGTGACCAATGGCAGTCATGCTTATTGTAGCTATAGCCCTGATGGGTGGTGGCCTCTGTGTGGATTCTACAAAGCTTCATAGTGTTGACCGTCTAGAAATGGTGTTAATTTGAATTTTCATTGGCATTCCTGATTTTAACATTTTGTCAACATAATTCAGCTTCCTAAAATACATTTTCCAGTTAAAGAAAAAAGTACAAAATTATTATAAGTAACTAGAGAATAAGCCTTAAAATAAGCCAGGAAGGGTGTGTTTGCATGTGTTTCTTATATTTTTCTTTTTTTACTTATTCTTTATTTTGTTTGTTTGTTTGTTTGTTGGCTACTTGTTTATTTTCTAAAGAGTAAGAAAAAGAAAGGGTATGATTTGTGTAGGTGGAGAGATAAAGAAGATGAGAGAGAAGTTGGGGAACGGAAGCCATGATCAGAATATACTGCATGAAAATTTTTTTTTTTCACTAAAGGAAACAAAGCTATGAAATACTCTAAGCCTTGAGTTTCTACAGGTAAGCTTTCATAATGATTCACAGCTCTATCAATTGTAATCTATTATTTCATGTGCTTGGAGAATTTGCATTTCTGTTTTGCACTGATGTCTGACCACCAAACAGACCTCTTTCTAAAGTACATGAAGAAAGAGCTGGGTTGTGGTGGCACACCTCTATAATCCCAGCACTTAAGAGGCAGAATTAAGAAAGTTTCTTTGAGTTCAAGGCCAACCTGGTCTACAAGCAACCTCCAGGACTACATAGAGACCTCAAGTCAAAAGAATCAAAACATAGTAACAACAACAATAATAAATACAACAAAATGGATAGAGAATGGGCAAATATCCCATCTATAATATAGGAGTAATTTTGTGGCTTTAATCAAGGCTAAATATAAATATATTTGCAAAAACATGTTTAAAAGTTAAATGTATTTTTTTTATTTGTTCAATAGTGTATGTTCAGTGCAATATAATTAAGTTTTTCTCACACAGCCTTGCCAAAAATCAATGATGTGTGGAAAGGACCTGCTCTGGAGAGGAAAACAGAAAAATACAGAGTATTGATAAGGTCAGTGAGTCTTTACAAATGCAAGGGAGAGTGATGACAAAATGACCTGAAATCTGTGTTCTGCCACCCAGGAATTCTTGAAGAATAAGGCTGAGGAAAGAGAAGCCTGAGAGAGGCTTCGTAATAATATCAGTTACACAGGAGTCCATTGCTACATCTTTTAGGATTGTATCTGTTTTATTTCTTAGCTTCAATTGTCAACCTATCCTTCATCCTTCAGTCCCAACCAGATAGTCGCAAAATGGCATAGGTTACTTTGCGTTTGCAAGACTAACTATATTCCCTAACTATGGTGAATATATATATATATATATATATATATATATATATATATATATATATATATGTTGTGGATATCACTCTGTATAAATAAAACACTGATTGGCCAGTAGCCAGACAGGAAGTATAGGCGAGACTAACAGAGAGGAGAATTGAGGGAACAGGAAGGAGAGAGGGGGACAGTGCCTGCAGCCACCACCAGAACAAGGAAGATGTAAGGTACCAACCAGTAAGCCACGAGCCACGTGGCAAAATATAGATTAATAGAAATGGGCTGAATATAAGAGTAAGAGCTAGACAATGACAGGCCTGAGCTAATGGCCAAGCAGTTTAACTAATATAAGCATCTGTATGTTTATTTTATAAGTGGGCTAAGGGACTGCCAGTGCTTGGCAGGACCCGAAGAGAAAACTCTTGATATATATATATATATATATATATATATATATATATATATATTATAGCTCACACACTATACTCAATAGTGACAGCTATAATATACAAAATGTGTTATATATACCACATATACATGTATATGTTATAGATATACACACACATATATAGCACATATTATATATTATAGCAGTCACTATTCAGTTATTAAAGGGTTTGTATTGAAAATAGTTTGAGAAGGAACAATTATCCCCTCTCCCCAAAAAACATTTATAAGATAACATTAGTTTATAGTTCTCATAAGATTGGAAGCATGTCTTAAACTAAATGTTTTTTAATTTTGTTCTTGCACAAACTCATATAACTATCCTGAAAAATAAATGGATATATTTAAAATCCACAACAGGCAAAACTGATGCTGGTCAACTAATCTTGAACTCAGCTACCAAAATGGAATTAAATAGATATCTTATAGTGTAAAGTTAGTCTCCCTAGGATATATCAAAACAATTACAGGAAATGAACAAATGCACCCAACTCCCACCAAGTAGTACAGAGCAAATGAAATAAGTACATATGTATCAGCAGTATGAGATTGTTGCTTTTAGAATTAATATTTAATGTGACTAGTGCATATTATTGATGAAACATATTGCTGACTTGAGATGCACGTAAGGGCCATGGCTAAGGGAACACAATTCAGAAGGAAGAGACTTGAGTTTGTACTAGAGGACAGAACAGTCTTAAGGAGAATACTTGAACCAGCTGATACAGATTTCATTGAGGTATTTTTAAACTTTAGGTATCATTACTCAAGTGCATATTTCTGGTTTTTACTTTAAAGTTTCCTTTAATGTAATGAAATGCAAACATCACATAAATATTAGTTATAAGGTGACCAAAAGACAACTTGAGGAACTTGTAAAAATAAATTCTATGCTATTTAACAAACAAATTAAGAGGTATGACAAAATTGGTCTAAAACTATGAAATTGACATGAAAAGAATATGATTTCAACTAAGATAGGCAGCAATGGTTTTTAACACAAAAATAACTCAAATCCATAGGCCATATCAATAGATTATAACATAAAACCATGCAAGCATCTTTTATCTGGAGGGATAGCTCAATGGGTAGAAGCACTTACCTTGTGAACATGAGGACCTGAGTTCAGAACTCAGCACCCACAAAAAAGTTACATTAATCTGCAACTCCACTGCTACTGGAGGACAGAGATAAGAAGATAACTGAGGTTTGTTCAACCAATCCAATTTCAAGTTCTGTAAAAGATCTTGCATCAAGTGAATAAGGTAGAGAATAGTGAACAGGACACCTGTCTGTCATCCTCCTCTGGCCTCCGCTTGTGTGAGGCACACAGACATGCACACACATGTGTGCACACACACATATATTCCACATTCACATACACACTCATATGCACCACGAGGGACAATCGAGGCATTCTATTGATGAATTGAATTCTTCCTCCTAAGGCCAAGAGACAGCCAGGAGGATTCTATCACTGATCCCATTGAGCAGCACAATAGACATCCTTAGTTAAACAATGTATGACAAAGAAATAAAACTGTTCCTATAAAATACATCATTACTTTCTAAAAAAAAAATGAAACTATTGAATTACACTCAAAATATCCTACTGGAGCTAATAGGTGCGTTGTGATGTCAGGTCAAGTTACAAAAATAATATTTAAGTAAACATTCGGACTAAAACAAACAAAAAGCAGAAACAATATAATCCTTTCTATGAATTTTTAATAGAAATCAACAAAATGACTCAAAATTTTAAATGGGAAAGCCAAGGAATATGTTTATACACACACACACACATACACACAACTAAGTTTAATTATAAATAAAGTGTTGGGGGACAGTGTGGCAATAGTAAATACAAGCAACTTGTTGCTGCAACAAAATACCTTAAGGAAACAGCTTAATGAATGAATGGTTTATTTTGGTTTATAGTTCTGGTGTGTATAGTCCATCACAGAAGGGAAATCCTGGTTCCAAGAACATGAGCCAGCTCATCTTACTCTGTCCACAACCACAAAGCAGAGTACAATGAATGCTCACATTCATCTTCCAATGATTCCAGTATTCCAGTTTGTGGGATTGTGTGGCCTACAGTCAAGGTTGGTGTGCCTACCTACCTCATTTAACCTTATCAAGATAATCCCTCGTAGTCATTCCTAGAGGCTGTTAGATCTAAATAATCCCTCATAGGAATATCTAGATGATTTCTCTGGTGATTCCAGGTCCTGTCAAGATAACAACCAAAGTTAATCTATTTTACATAATTCATAGGACATGAGAAAATTTGAAAGTAAATCTATGCACATATGCTTATTTGATTTTTATTGAAGAGAAAAATAATTCAGTGCACTAAATAGTATTCTTAACAAATGAGAATGAAATGGTTATAATCATGCATAGATCCTATATAAAATCAAGTTACATGTATTTACCTCTACCCATTTTATATACTAAAATTATTCAGGTTTGTGACTTATCTTAATTTCCTTATTTGTCATATATGTTTTTTTTCTCAGTTTGAAGTTGTTGTCTATTTTGTTTATTTTAGCTACTCTACAAACAAAAAATTTCCCACATCATCTATGTTTTGTCTTCCTGGTGATCACATGATTGACTGAGCCTCTTGAGACTTATAGAAGAGTTCAATAAAAGGAACTGGTAACTCACAACTTGTTTTAAAATCCCCATCATTCCAAGAATCAGAAAAACATATAGAAGTGTATAAAAGGAGTTAATAGTTGCTAATATCAAGGTAACAGAGATGCTAGGGTTATGTGGCAAAGATTTTAAAAACTGAAACTATAGAAGTGCTTCCATGAATACATATATACATTAAGGAAAATAGAAACCTAGCAAAGACTGGAAAGATACATGAGAAAAATATGTGAATATCAACCCCCCCAAAAAATGTTTAGCAATCAAAATAAAAAGATCAGTCTTTGGGCTTAAAATCAAAACAGAAGAGAAGGAATCATTTGCCAAATGGGACATATAGCAGTAAAATAACCCCCAATTCAAAGGAAAGGGTAGTATGAAATCAAGATGAAAATATAGGCAAAGTAAAAGTCAGAGAAAATCCTTCTCTGTTCCAGGGCTGTAATTAAAGATGGAACTCACTTGTTGGAGTTTTATGAAAGAGTGAACCAAAGGTAAGGGCTGAAACAGCATTGGAAGAAATTATCAGGGTTCAAATCTGAAGTCCTCCACAGGCTCAGTTGTTTCAAGAATCCTAAATGGTCTTATAAAAAAAAACAAAAAAAAAAACAGAAAAAAAAAAACAAACCTGCAGCCAGAGATTGGGGTATATGTTGAAAGATCAGAGAGACAAAAGAACAAGCCTCTAGAGAAACTTCTCACCACTACCGAAAATTCAGGCCAAACAGAAGGCAAAACCCTATCTCCATGAATCCTCTGACTGAAAGCTTCCGAGTCCTCAGCTGAAAGGGCTTCTAGTTCCTGTCTCCTCACGCCTTATATGCCTTTCTCTGCCCAGCCATTTCACTTCTTTCCTAGTGCTGGGATTAAGGGCATGTGACTCCCAAGTAGTGGGATTAAAGGTGTGTGCCAGGCTGTTTTCCTCCTAGACTGAGTCAATCTCATGTAGTCCAGGGTAGCTTTGAACTCACAGAGATCCAGATGGATCTCTGCCTCCCAAGTGCTAGGATTAAAGGTGTATGACACCACTGCCTGGCCTCTAAGTCTAATTTAGTGGTTGGCTCTGTCCTCTGATCCTCAGGCAAGCTTTATTTGATACACAAAATATCATCACACTAAGTTGTGGTGCCTCCCCGCCCCCATGGTTGGTCCTGCTTGCCAACCTGGGATTTAGGAGGGTGGAGACTTACAGGAGGATGTGGGTCAATGAGAAGCTAACTTGGCCTTGGAAACTATATCATGCCCTGGTCTCCTCTCTCTGAGTTTCCTCTTCTGTCATGATAGGAATAACCCTCCTCTGCTCTGTGGTACAGTCCCCAACATGACACCCCGACAGTTCTGAAACAGTGAGGGATACAAAATGTTTTCTTTTTATTTCATCTCTGTGATGTAAAAGTAACTAACAAAGACACTGTGGTGTGCTTGTTAGCTTTTAATGTCAACTTCACACAATCTAGAATCACTTAGAAGGAGTCTTAAAGTAAAAAATACAGTGATATTGGACTGGCCTGTGGAGGGGGGAGTTGCCTATTTATTAATTGACCCAGCCAACTGCATACTTCCTATGTCGACCAGACTGTGTTTTACAACAATGCATAGGGGGAGTGCTGAACTGCTCACTTAAAATGGTTAGGACACTAAATTTAATGCATGTTTTTCCATGATAAAAGGTACTTTCTTACCTCATGAATAATGAATATATGACTACTTTAACTACTTCAGAATAAACGTCATTTTAAAAATTTATTCTACTATGAAATGACAACCAACATTAGCAGATTTTTTATCACTTTTATGTGATTTTTATCTTGTGCTTGGCATCAGTTGTGGTCTGAATTTGTTAACAATGAGAGTATGTGATTTCCCTTTGTGAGATCTCACATGAGACTCCTTGTCCAGTTTATGAAATTTCTAGTAATATTTCTTAATGCTTACATTAGATGAACTTCATAAATTGTTCATGCATTTCACCAACAGTGAAATAAATGCTCTTAGAGCGGATACTATTTTTGCATACATATTAAAAACACACATCCTAATGGAAATATTAAAAGTAGCTCAGTAAAATCATGGGAAATAAAATATATGCTCAGTTATTAAAGATTTTAGCTCCCAGTGCAATCTCCAATTACTTTCTTCAATTTGTGAACATATAGCTAATTCCCATAATATAGGTATTGCCATTTAGAAAACATCTAAAAAAAGAATGAAAGAAAGAAAAGAAACAATAACAAAGGTAAGAGAATCAACCAAATGTTGTTTTTTTTCCCCTCTATTCTGAAATAGCACTGTCACATAGCTACTGGAAGGAGTAGATAATTGCTACAGTAGAAACAATCATATTTTAAAGAATAGTGTTTATAGTACCTCTAAATAGAAGATTGATCAAGGAAAAATCTTAAATATAGAGTGATATTGGTAAAACCTCTTACGCTGTTCCATATGATTTCTTTGTTCTGGTTGAGAAAATATCTTTGCCATTCAAAAGTACTAATGAGATGTGAATTTTTTTTTAGTAATTAGTGTTCAGACCTTGTGTCAGCTACAATTTATGTCTTATAAAAAGTAAAAAAGATAAAAGTCTCACACTTGTAACTCTGGACATTAAATATGTGACAAAAAGTAAAATAAACTAATTAGACAAAAATAATGGGGAGAAATGTGGCAGCCTTTCCAAGCACCACAGCTGGCAGAGTAATAATCCAGGTGATATAAGAAGGGAATTTGCTCAACATGACTTAGTTAGCTAATGTTTGTTCAAACTTCTAGAGTCTGACACTAGGCAGCCTATTTTAGACATATTTAAAGTACAACTTTGGCAAAAGGTTTCGCAAAAACAAATATCCCAACCTTATATGCACAATAAAGCATAAGGTGTAACTACATTGAAACTCTTTTGCCAATTACATGTGACCTCTGCCATAAAGATGGATTCCATAGCTTAAGGGCCTGTGGAGGATCTGGTATGGTATTGGTCATACAAATAGCATAGATGTCACCAGGCTATAAAAAACATGTGGCATCTCCCTTAAGGATGGGTTCTATTGACTAAAAAACAGAGATATAGATAAAGGTTTATTGTGGAAGAGTCTGGGATAAATATAATAGTCTGAAGAATTCAGGTGTGACCTGGCCCTACAGGTAGTACAGATCTCCAGTGATTAATTACATCCACTCCCAGTCTTCGGCATAGAAAACAGGTACACATCCCTTCTGTTGAAGAGACAAGCCTGTGGTTTTAACATTGTGGTTTCCCTAGTGCTTATCTATGAGCACAAGGACCTCATGCCCTTTATGAGAAGTGTTCACTTATATGAAAGGCGTACATGTGCCTTCTAGCATATGTGATTGAAGATCTCAAGTAATGTTGGTAATGCTACCTGATTGGTCTTGCTTTCTTTCCCCGAGTTCTTTGCTTAATGAAGACGGTGTCCCCATAGCCCAAGAAGCTCTGGACTTAACACTCATTTTCTCAGTATCCAGAAATCAATGCTAAGAATGTCATGAGATGTGCCTACAACTACATCGCATCCTATGTCCACAGCTACTAAATGATCTGATTGATTATACCTCTAAGGACTGTGACTATGGAGAAAATAGATCTATTCACAGAAGACGGTGTGGGATGCTTGATTAAAGGAAGGAACTAGAGGACGAGGACCATAAAAATGATGAAATTTTGCCACAAACACACATATGTGGAAAACAAGGTGGCATGCAGTATGATTTCCAGGGTAGGACAATAATACGTGGAGAGTTCTCAGATGTGGAGAAAATATTCAGAGCTACACTACAAGGACAGCACTCAGGGAGTCTCTGTGGAATTGCTTATATCTTAAAAGACAGGGTGGGAATCTTGAAGCCTCACCCTCATCTAAGCAACTGTTGGTAACTGATGGCTAGTGGGGAAAGAAGTCAAGTTTTCTTCAGGGCTGTAAGCCTAACAGGTTGTCCATGCTCCAGTAGGTGGCCCCGCATCCATGTACATGCAAGCAATACTCAATGAACACAGAGGCCATTGAGAAAGAGAGGGGTGGAGAGAGAGGGGGCAAGGGGCGGGGGAAGACAGAGGAGGAGACAGAGATAGGAGAAAATGAGAGAGACAGAGACATGGAGTTGGGAGGAAAAAGCAATATTGGGGATAGGGACTGATCTGCAGAAATGGGGAGTGGTTGGTGTTAATAAAGATAAATAGCATGGATGTATTAATATTGAATAAACTATTTAACAAATAATGATTCTAACATTTGGGTATGGAAAAAGGTAACTGTCAATAAATGATAAAGTAAGGGAGATAGTAAATGTCACTGAAGTTGTTCATTGTTCTTTGTGTTGAAATGGAGAAATTGGATCAAAGTATCAGTTCTGTGAAACTTGATATCAAATACATTGACTTCCTGAATTCTTATTTTAGTCATGAGAAAAGAGTTTCTCTTCACCACTGTAGAAAGAAAAATAGGGTTTAGCCAAGAAGTTGAGGTGGGCTTAACATTCTTTTTAAATCAATAACTCTAACATATCATATTAATAGTCTGAAAATAAAAGCACAATCGTCATTAGATACATAAATATAACAGAATGCTATTTTAAGTTTACTGTTTCAGTAAACAAAGATTAGAGATAACTTTGAATAGTAATCTACAATATTTCTAAAGCTATGGGTAAATACAGCAATGATATAGTATAAATTGTCCAGTAACAGTACTATTTTGTACATCTGTGTCATTCTTGATAAAGGCGACAAAGAACTGAGTTTTAAAATTGTATGCCTATAAAAAAAAAGACACTGACCTCAAACCATTTACACGTTAATGCATTACTAAATGTGAAGCATACCATTAAATTCTTAGAAGAAGCATAACACATCAATTCAAACAACATTAAAAAATGATGCAACAATTGAATATAATTAATAAAAAGTTAAGGCCTACTTTCTGGTGGCACGGCTAAGAAACATAAGGGATAAAAAGAAAATGCAAAGCATCTGCTCACTGGGAAGTTTATGATGGAAACAAAGTGAAGAAAGAGCACATCAAAAAGACAGAAAGTAAGTGGACACATTTGGAAAACATTTCACCCAAACTGATGAAAAGTAAGAGTGCAAACCAATGTTTCAATATTGTAGTATTTAGAGAACCCTAGTCATCATCAGTCCAGTGCAAACCAAAACACCATGATCTAGCACTGCAGTTCCACCAACATGTTTCAAAATGTTTAAAGATCAATAATATGGCTAACAAGAAAAGGAAATAATCTATATTTAAAAATTAGTCATAGTATTGAACTCTGTTGTGTATTACAGTCTATATAACTTTGGAGTTCTTTAATGTTGCATAGATTGAATAGCAAAATGACTTTGGGAGACCATTACCAGGAAGTTCCTTATAAAAACATATCCAACACATACTGGAACAATTCTGCAATTTGGTATTTCCTCAAGAACAATTTATAAAAATCTTCAAATCAAATTATTTACAATTATCCCTACCTAGAAGTAATCTAAATATTCAGGGCCTGGAATGTATTCAGTAAACAAAACAAACATTACATTGGTAGATGAAACAAGACTGAATCCAGCATCTAAATATATTACCCATTTTTTGTGAAATTTAAAAACAGTGAAGATTCGTCATATCTAGCATTTATGGCATAGAAAGAAACTTCTAGGCATAATACTGTCATTCAAATATTTTACACCTGGAAGTAGGGTTATGCAAGTGCATACATTGCTGAGCTTCTTCAAAACGTACCTCAATAAAACTTACTTTAAAATTTAAATTTTCTACAAGCAAACTCAGAGACATTAATTTCCAAGTTGTCCATAATTTCTTTAAAAAACATATTCCCATTCTATATTAATAGATACAAAATACATTCATCCTAACTTGTTATCATTTTCTTAACCACAGCCCCCTGAGATTGCAGGATATGTTTAGAAAAATATTATGAGCACATTTCTTGCTGTAGATTTTCTTTACCTACTAATTACTGCTTTTGCAATGATTTATTCACTGTACTCCTGCATCATTTTATTCAATAATAAGATGAGAAGACACAACACAGTTTTTATTATTCTTTTTCTAGGGCATCTTCAGTATCACTTGGAATAAAGATATTTATTCAATAGTGGAAGAGTGAGTGCACACAATTATAGACCATTTCTTGCAGTTTTAAAATCTGTATTTGTGCAGGCATGTGGTTGACACTTGTGTGCCAGATATTAATAGGTCACTTATTTCCTTGTGATTTTTTAATTTAACAAACACATAATAATATTATATCAACAGTTATTTATTCAGAGATGCTCAGAGTTGTACAAAACTGTTAATGGTCCAGCAAGGTGACTTTGTGGGTAAAGGTGTTTGGCATTCAGCCTGTTGACCTGAGATTGATCTACAGATCCTACATTGATCTACAGTCCCACAAACTGACACAGAGAATAAACAACAAATAGAAAGTATTCTTAACAATAAAATAAACCCATTAATGATCAAATAAGGAAATAACTATATTGTGAGAGTATATATTTAAAGCCGACATTTACCTAACTCAAATTTATACCTTCACTCCCAGCTTTATTGTTTTAGGAAAATTACTCTGTTGAATATAATATGTAGAAATTAAATGTGTAAAAACACAGAAGACAAAGTGGGGAGCTGATGGGGCTGCCACAAAATCTTTCATCAGTGTTAAGCTACATTATGCAAAGTGACATAGAAAAAAGTTAACGATATTCATGAGTCTAGGAATAAGATCCAAAACCTTAAATCAGAATATTAAAAGAATCGGGGAAAGAACTAACTATCCAACCAAGATAAGACATTTCCAATTATTGCAGGTAGTACATTTGAGACATGAACATATAGTATGTTCAAAATAAAAGAATTACTTATACCTGTCATGTAGACAGTAGACAACAGGATATGTAGAGATGTATGACCAGAGCCCAAACAAAGTTGAGGAGATGGCTCTCTGGATAAGATGCTTGCTCTGGATGTGTGAGGAACTGAGCTTGACTCAGCACCCACATGGAAAGCTGGATGGGGTACGCTTGTAATCTCAGCTCTGTGGAGGCATGGACAGGTGGATTCCTGGGTTCACCTTCTAAATTCCATGATCAGAAAGAAAAGAAGATAACATTTTAAAAATGTATTTTATTTAAGTGAAAGCACATTTCAATTAACTAAATGAAAAGAATATCACAAAAAGAAGATCATAGAATGTATGTAAAGGAGCTAAAATCGTGCTTTAGAGAATGTATATCTGAACATCTATGTCATGTGAAAGAGAACTAGAAAGAAGTTGTGTCTGCAGAGACTAGTTGGATTATTAGAACTTCAGTAATGTGGAGAGGTTCGAATGTTGCAGCTCCATCAGCTAATTACCTTATCTTGGGCTAGTTTTAGCTCTCTGTAACAATCATTCCTTGCCTGCCTCTGTGTTGGGACTGACATCCTGTGACTAATAGATAAAACATATTTGGTGTCTATCAGATTAAGAGACCCACTGCTTTCCACCAACTCAAAAGCTAAGAATGTCATCAGACAATATTTTGGGCCTGTAGAATAGCTCCCCCATCTTTCTGTACCTGTCTCTCTGATGTATCTACCAATTCACTTTAAACTTGTCTTGATCGATAACTTTCTCTATTCTGTAAAACTATTAAAATGTCATGCAACTGCTTTCTATAGGAACATGGACTTTGAGGTAACTTAGATCTCTGTTCCTGAAGCCATGGTCAGTCAACATGGTTTCAGAATTCATTGTCTCTCATTTCCATTAAAGTAAGAGCTGTGGATATTTGGGTAAGCAGTTCGGAAACAAGAAAGGGGCAGAAGAAAGACACGCGACATCCTTTTAAGAACTGGGGAACAGCAACAGCATGTACTTGCACTGGAATAGATTAATATAAAATAAATTTTTGCATCATTTTTATAGAAATTGACAACCTTTTATGCAATTCATGTCCTCAGAAAATACTTGGAGAAAACTAAAATAACTTCATAAAGAGCGAAATTGTAGTGTAGTACTTTCCCTATCTGATTCCAAACTTGAAGTGGGTGTTGGAACATGAAGAGATAAATTGATAGTTGGAACAGAACAGAAAGGCTAGAAATAGTGACGTTATCAAAGCAACTCAGTGCAGCAAGGAGAGTCTTCACAAAAAAGAACTGGCAAGTTGGATATTCACATGAAGAAAATTTAAACTTATTTTTATCTCTCATTATGTACAAAATGTGGTTAGTGATTTATATGGTCCTAAATATAATGCTGAAAAACAGGAGAATGCTAGAATTAAACAAAATGGGATATATTTGTAGTGTGGAATGGGCAAAGAGATTTCAATACCCCAAATCAGTCATGGACAAATTGGGCATGGTACAAGTTAGTAAATGTGTATTGTTATGTTTGGATATGAATTGTTCCCCCAGAGGCTCCTATGTTGATGAAACTGCTGCTGGGAATGCTATTTTGGGAGGCGATGGAAGCATTAGGAGGTGGGGCCACTCTGGAGGGAGTGTGGGAGAGGAGATGGTATTGGCCTTGCATCCGTTCCTTTCTGGTGTCTGTCCTCTATGAAGTAAGGGGCTTCTGCTGTCTGCTCTGGGTTCCTTGATGCTCTGTTTCAAGATGGGCCTAGATTTACACCTCTAAAAATACTGAGAAAAAAAATCCCTCCTTTCATTGTGTTACAAGGAAATGTCTGACTGGCACATGTTCATAAGCTACTTACACTAAATAAAATTTTCTTACAATATCATATGGCAAAATGGCCCCCAAATAATGAACACAGACTTGACAAAAAATATTTGCAATAAGCAATATATAAAGAGCTAGAAAATTAAAAAAGAAAATCATTTAACCATTGAGGAATGGGATAGAATATAGCTAAAATTTAAGTCTGATAATTCGCAAAAAGGTATATGTATCAAAACCTGCTATATTCATGCATTGCTGTTTGGCATGGCATGTAAATGATAGACATCGTGTGGAGTAGTGTTTACCAGTGTCTCACAAAACTGTACATACAAAAGTTGTGTGTGTATGTGAGTGTGAATGTGTGTGACTGTGTGAATATGCATGTGTGCCTGGGTGCATGTTTTCCTGTGTGTGTCTCTGTGTGTTGTGCCTGCCTCTGTGTGTGTATAGTGTTTCTACATATGAGTGTGTACCTATAAATATGTGCCTGGACATGTGGGTACCTATGTGTGTGAATGTATATGTATTTGTTTCTTTGTGTGTATGTGTATGTGTGTATGTGTGTGCATGCCCCTGTTTGTATATGTCTCTGTATATTGTACTTCTATGTGTATGTGTATGTGCATGTATGTATATTTGTTTACGTGTGCATCTTTATATATGTGCCTGTGTGTTGTGTGCATGTGTATTTGTATGTGTGTGTCTGTGAATGAATGTATTTTGTATCTATTAATATAGCATGGGAAGTCAGAATATGTTTTTTAAAGAAATTATGGACAACTAGGAAATTATGTGTTTTTGCATATGTGTGTATGTGTGTTTATGTGTTTGCATATGTATATATGTGAGTATATAAGCATGTGTGTATGTATATGTGTATATATTTTTGTGGATGTGTGCATATGTATATGTTTATGTGTATATATTGATATGTGTGTGCATTTGTTTGTGTGTATATGTGTATGCATGTGTGTATTTGGCCAAACTCATTATGCATTCTATTTAAAATGCATATCTCACTGTAGGTAAATGTCATCTTAACTTTTAAAATGGGAAATTTAACTAGAAGTTTAATAGTGTTGAATATGACTTGCATTTGAAATATCTACAATATCTGTCCTTACAATTATCCAGAACTAAAGCTTATGGACAATACTGAAGACAGTTTAATAATATAATAATGTAATAATCCCCTTCAACACTAATTTTATTTTAATGCACTTTTTCTACTGATTAATTTAAATAGTCTCTGTGTATGATAGTGGTTACTTATAATCAGTGCAGTTCTTTCATCTCTGAACCTGGAAAATTTGCGCTGATTAATGTTCAAAGATATTTGGATGACTTTGGAGCAACTCTTGCCTATAAGGGATGACACTCAGTGATCAGCATGATTCCTGTCTCATAATCCATCACCTAGAGGTGTATGTTCCATGATGGAAAGCTGATTTACTGACAGAGCTACTTCACTGCTTCTTACCATCAACTAGTTGAACTTTCTAGATGAATAGAATGAAAAAATTTGAAGCACACACTAAGATTAATCTCATGAAACAATTATTTCTGAGTGGATAAGCTAAAATATCCCTTTCTACATTATTATGGCTATGTTTCCCCTGCAAACCACCATCTCATTTTCTTTGCATACCTCTGGTGTGTCTCTTGTTTTTTTTGTCTTATTCCCTACATATTCATGGTGTAAACACATTCAGGTAGTAGTTAGAAGAACAGGCTTTGGAATGGAAGAGCCAAACCTTTTATGCAATATGTATGATGTTAATGAACTTAAATTTCTGAACCTAGTTTCCATAACATTTAAGAGGCAGGAAAATAGCACCACCCCACAGGGTTATTGTTAGGAGTAAAGAAAAATGCAGGCTAAGGAGAGGGCCAAGTAGCTTTTAAGTACATAATAAATATTAACACTAATAACGTTCTGAAGCTTCTGTTTGACTTCAGGTCCATACAAGTTTCATCTGAAAAGTAAAAAGACCCAACAGGATAGACTTCATACT
Organism: Peromyscus eremicus; assembly: GCF_949786415.1. NCBI lineage: Eukaryota > Metazoa > Chordata > Mammalia > Rodentia > Cricetidae > Peromyscus > Peromyscus eremicus. The sequence goes on from NC_081432.1 coordinate 20,574,059, forward strand.
GTGAATGTTAGCATTACCTCAGATCCTTCATATGTGGAATAGATTACATAATACTTTTGCTAGAGAGATTTAAAAACTTAAATGAAATTTAATGAAATAAGCAGCTGATGTTCATTGCCTGAGCTGTAACCATCACTTTTGGTATCTCATTGATGATTCTAAACCACCCTCATAAATATTAGCCACATCTATGTACGTATGTACATGTATTTGTATACCAAGTCATTTTGAGTGCATAAATATTTAGGAGAATGCTTGATGCTTTATTTTTCCAAGAAAGAGGACGTTGAAGAACTATACATGTGTGTATCTATAGATATGTATTATGGACATATTTTTACACATGAAATTTAATTTTCTGGGAATGAGTTTGAAACTATGTTAAAATTGGGGATTCTAAAACACTACTAATTTGAAGTCTAGAGCATTGATAATTTGACAGAGACTGGGGAATCTAGGTTTTGTCTCAACTTTTTAAAAGTTAACATATAACATTGCAAAATTTCTCAAGTATTTTTAACACAATAAAGTTATCTTTAGTGAGAAGTGTTGAAATGCATCTTTAAATAGAAGAATAATCCCAAGACTTTTAAAAAACTACACCCTGAGCTGGGTGGTGGTGGCGCATGCCTTTAATCCCAGCACTTGGGAGGCAAGAGCCAGGCGGATCTCTGTGAGTTCGAGGCCAGCCTGGGCTACCAAGTGAGTTTCAGGAAAGGCGCAAAGCTACACAGGGAAACCCTGTCTCGCAAAACCAAAAAAAAAAAAAAAAACAAACTACACCCTAGATGAAACTTTTATAACTTTTAACCTGTTTGTTAAACTAAACCAATGTGCAACCCCAAAATCATGGACCCAAAAGAAGTCCAAAGTCTTATATATTTCTCCATCTTATATCTCTTCTTTCACATTTATAATAGGCGGAGAGTTATATAATCCTGGAAACACATTATAAAGAAATAGTTTAATAGATCACATTATTATATAAAAAAAGGCATTCTGATAATCTCTCATCCTTAATTTTAACATATATTTTTACAAATATCTTTGGTTCCTTTGAGTGGGAAATAATGTTTAAATAACTAGATTAGAGAGCTATGTTTTGATGCACATGGTCAGCCTGCCCTTCATATTCAGACTGTGGTATGCCTCAGCAACGGCCGGAAGTGGGTGTAGACTCTGCAAGTAGGGCTCACATCTCATTGCAGGGATGTCCCTCCCAAGAGTCAGGCTGTTACACCACACACCCACCAGCCTGATCTCACGGAGGGAAGTCCTGTTGAAAAACACCTTAATAATTTTAATACCTTTCGTATTAGCAGACATTTGGACAGCATACTACAATTTGAAAATTCCACTTAAATGCATTATTCATCTGACATTCACAGAACCCTCTGAGAAAAAATAATAAAGATCTAATGTAAATTTTAAAGAGTGAGTTATTCTTTGAAAATTTTGTACGTGTGTGCAATGGATTCAAGTCATAGTCACCCCTCTACACACCTCTAACTCTTCCACTTCCAAATTCATGCCCTCTTCTCTCTCTCTCTCTCTCTCTCTCTCTCTCTCTCTCTCTCTCTCTCTCTCTCTCTCTTCTCTCTTTCTTTTCTTTCTTTCTTTCTTTCTTTCTTTCTTTCTTTCTTTCTTTCTTTCCTTCCTTCCTTCCTTCCTTCCTTCCTTCCTTCCTTTCTTTCTTTCTTTCTTTCTTTCTTTCTTTCTTTCTTTCTTTCTTTCTTTCTCTCTCTCTATCTTCCTTCTTTTCTTTTTTTTTTTTTTTTCAAAATAAGCCACTGAATTCAATTAGTGTTGCCCATATAAGCATGAGTACATGAGGACCAGCAACTCACTGAAGCATAAACCTACCAGGGTCCACTTTCCTTAAAAAAAAAAAAAAAAAAAAAAAAAAAAAAAAAAAAAAAAAAAAAAAAGCTGACTCTCTAGCATCCACCAATCACCCACAACTCTTCGGCTAGTGTTTAAAAGTCCTGAGCCCCTCAAAAAAGATGCTGGTATGTATGCTGGCTTGATCTTGTGCAGGTCTCATGGAGATGGCCAGAGCTGCTGTGGATGCATAATTGCAATTTTTCTGCATATCCAGACACCGGTTTAGACAATTTTCCATGATCTCTTGATATTACAATCTTTTTACTTCTTCTGTGGAGTTCTTTGAGTTATTTACATCTAGATATGTATGTGCCAAATAACTCAACTATACTACTTTCAGATATATACCCAGAATAACTCTAAATAATTTCTATGTAAATGTACCCCAAAATACTCCTCAGGAAACATTACACCTAAAAATGGTTATTTAGGGGGTAGAGGGGAGGCTTGTTGGTTAATAGAGCTCTCAGTTATGGAAAGGACCAGAGTTTGGGTCCCATAACTCACAACTGCCTTAAACGCTAGCTCCAGGGGCTCTGATACCTCCTGCTGGCCTCCATAGGAATGGGCATGTAAATGCACGTGCTTACAAACATACAAACACTTAAATATAAAAATTCAAATAAAATACTTTTTAAATATATGATATCATTTATTGGAAATTTAAATTTAATTGAGAACCACTGTCCTAAGTCAAAGTCCTTCTCTCCCAGCTCTGGGCCACCACATCTCCCTCCCTTTCATTTGCAGGCTTGTTTCTTTGTTTTCCTGTAGTGCAGTGTACCCAGAGTGTTGGTGCTCAATAGCCAAACACTCTACCACAGAGCCACATCTCCAGCCTTGTTGTCAACATGACTGCAGCTATTATATAGCTTATCTACAGAGATAACCAGCAACACGCAAGGAAATCTAACACAGACATGTAATAATATTACCCAGAAAAGAAAGGATTTTTCTGAGTGGGACTTCACAGGTTTTGAGCAATGAGATCATCACCTCTGATGTCTTAAAGTCTTACCTGTGATCATGGTGCAAAAGACAAGGGTATACTTGCTGTAGTGTGAAATGCTAAAATTCACTGAGTGTAACTGTTTTATAACTAATCTAATGCAGTATTTGTATAATCAAATACTTTCACCTGTGGGTCCCTTTAACACAGATTTTCTACATAATTTAACCAGTGTTTTCACTGGAAGGATATATATTTATTATACTGCATGAGATTCTTGAAAAAAATTTAGTAGAGAGAAACTTCTTTTAAAGTTCCCCCAAGTGAAACAAAGTTAGCAACAAATAGAGAGACCTTGAATATATATATATACATATACATTTATACATATAAATATATATTCATATTGAAAAATATACGTACTTATATAAATTTATATAAATATATACATATATATGTTCAAACAGAAACAAATAATTTTCTTTAAGGCTATTTTTATATAAAAGATCATATTTTGTTCACTCATTTCAATTCAGTAAAATATATTTCTCTGGGGAATGCAAGCTATTATGGAAATTTAATTATAGTCATTTAAATTTTTTTCCCTTTTGCAGTCATTAATTAGGTTTTTGCTTTCTTATTAAATATAGAGGCTTCTAAAATATATGTATTGTCTTGAAGGTTGTTTTCCTCATATTTGCATCCTCAGTTGTTTCTTAACTAATTAGCAACTATCAGTGACTCAGGTGAAACAGTTTCCGTTTACATAACAATAAAACAAATTCAATCATGTAAGTAATTATTTTTAGTTTTGAAAGTGTTCCAATTATTTCCTGGTAGTCTCAGAAGCCATCTTTATTTTACCAAACATGAACCATTATTGTCTTAATAAAGTGTCTACATATGTGTTACGTCTTTGCTGGATTCATCGTGGGCCTTGTGATAATTCTGTCTCCCACAACTTTCTGAGGGGCTGACACTTTCTAACCCACAGTAAGTGTATTCTAGATGAGAAGCCGACATAAGGGAAAGCCATTATTCATGTATATGGACATATATTCCGTGTGACTACACCAGGGAAATGCCTTCATAAAACATGCATCAAGCATGCAAAACTATGAGTTTTTCTGAATGTGGAATCAAACTATTTCAAACTATAAACTTACAAAACCACATATAATAAAATTAATAATAACCTCTGAATTTACACAAATACATTATCCTATATTAAGTCTTTAATATTTTATGGCACAATCATTTGAAATTAATTATCACCCAATGGGAATTGTAATTATTTATAAAAATCTATGTACATGCAGAAACCAAAAAGTTTTAAAAGTTAAATTTTACTTTGCATCTACAAAAAATGTCTACAATAAACATGAAATATATTAGCAATATGCATATAACATACAGTGAATAAATATATATAATGAAACATGCACATATACATTTAATAAGTATAAAAAATGCTACCTGAGGCACAAATTTATACCTTCTGTGCAGCTGAATGTGTGTGTATGTGGGGGTGTGTGTGTGCACTTACCTGTATGTGAAATTCAGTGATAGGTCTGGGAAATATTTTGATCAATGTTTTACAACTTCTGGTTAATGTAATAATTTTACGCTAATGTGTAATTTTTCCTTTAAATGCAGTCAAGACTTATACCTGAAATGATATGTTAAACAGTCTCAGGGAGGCACGAGTCAGGCAATTACCAAGATGAACTGTTCTTTCTATAACTCTTCATGGATACATAATGCTGTATCAAGGTATAGACAGAAAATGTACAGTTACAGATTTTTCTTTTCATGATGAAAAGTCAAATTTCCTAGAAGGTAAAAAGCATCAACTCATTTCATTAAATAAGGAGATATGATATATTTAATCTGCTTATATGTAATGCATTACTTTATGAGTGAAAATTATACTCCTCTGTTTGGGTGTTTGATTTTCTGTGTCTGCTAGACTCAAACTCTTTCAGATTGTACTGCACTTGTAGATAAGCCAATGACATGGAGTTCCTAGCATATTTCTTGAAGGTGGCTTGCTTACGGAAAATGGCTGATTTGATACCCTTGAATTCATCTCTTATCGTATCTTTAATCCTTTGATACTTATCATTTGTGTCTGTAGTTTAGTAATCTCAATCTCTGAGCAATTGCTCTTTTGAAAAGTCTTTTTCTTTCCAACTACACACTAAGACTCTTGAGGGCAGAATATCAACCTGTCAATCTTTTATACTCACAAGCCTCACCAACACTGAGAATGTGTGACGTTGTTGACGTCCCTCCCTCAGCGGCAGGTCCTACATCATATGGAAAACTGGAGAGCTGGAAGGAAGGAGGGAGGGAGGGAGGGAAGGAGGGAAACTGAATTTCCCACTTTGATGGTTTTAATGTGAAGTGTTCTCCATTGGCTTATGTGGTTGAACACGTAGCCCCCGGGGAGTGGCACTGTTTTGGAAGGTGGTAGAACCTTCAGGAGGTAAAATTTCAATGCCGTAGGTAGGTCATCAGAGTCTGGCATTGAGATTTTATAACCAGTTCTGTTTCCTTTTTCCTCTGCTTCCCAGAAGCCAGTGCAATGTGACCAAACATACTTGTGCCCCTGAAGTCCTGACTTCCCCTCCATGATGGACAGTAGTACCCCCCTGGAACCTTGAGCCAAAATATATCTTCTTGAAACTGCTTAATGTCAGACACTTGGACACAGCAACAAGAAAAGTACCTACTAAGTATGTACCTCCATCAGAAAACATGAAACGAGCCCATCACTCACTGCTTTCCCCTCTTCCACTGATCTTGTAATATGTGAGTCTTTGCTTTTCTCAGTTTTACCAGTCTCAAAGCAGCTGTCCATCAGGACACTGCATGTCTGGCCATGTCCCTTCAGCGGGATTCTCCTGCCAGGAGTCAAGTCCCTTGTTTTCAAACCATGAGGTTTGCTTGATTTTTTTGAATGATCAGTTCAGGATTGCTGCAGGCCTAAATGAGCTTCCCTTTTGAGTAGCTTTTGAATTATTGAATATATATAATAAATATTTAGTATATATATATGAATATACAGATTCCATTTAATACATTCATTAAACTATCAAATAATAATTGAACTATCACTCAAAATTATTCTTCCCCGAATGAAGATATGCCCCATTATAAAGAAACAGAGATAACTCCCTGATTTATCAGCCACATTCAGATGTTTTATGTGCTAATGAAAACCATTGGTTCTTTGACTCAGAAAGTAATAATAAATACTGCTTATTTCTGAAACTAAGAAGCACTGAGTTGGTTTATTTATGTATTTGCCCATCTTCATACTTTTTCATACTCTGGGGAAGTAACTTCATTAAAAAAAATGGGGGAAAAGGCAGAATAACAAACAAAAGGTTGTAACTCTGTTGTCACTAGCCTAGACAACTTTTAAAGTTCATTTTAAAGCATACTAGACATATTGAATTATATGTATTCATCCTATTTGGTGTTCTATTGCTCTGAAGATATGCTATGACTGAGTCAATTCTTATGAAAGAAAGTTTTTCATCAGGCCTTGCTTACAGTTTCATAGGCTTAATCCATTATCATCATGACAGGGAGCATGGTGGAAAGCAGGTGTGGTGCTGGGGCAGTAGCTGCAAGCTGCCTCCTGATCTGTAGGCTAAGAGAGAGACTCTGGGTTTGGCATGATCTTTTGAAACCTAAAAGCCCACCCCTTGTGGCACGCTTCCTGCAACAAGGCCACACCTCTGAATCCTTCTAATCCTTTCAAATAGTGGCACTCTCTGATGACTGTGCACTCAAATATATGAGCCCATGGGAGCCATTCTTACTCAAACCACCACAACATCTAAAATATTTTTTACTGGAAATGATCAAGTTACCTCTAGATGTTGATCTTTAGATACATATCCAATTTGAGTGCTTTTCTTCTCACTCTTTAGAGGCAGCCTTTGTGATAAGAAAGGAGATGCTATCCTAAATATTTGATGATTTTAATGATACATTTATGAATGCTATGTGGATTACCAAAATATCATGATGGAACAATTGACATTTAACTGAGATTAGCTTATGCCAGTCGTTATTGACACCATATTATACTAATAAGCAAATGAGGAAAGGAGACATGATTATTCTCTGCTTTCAGTCACTTAGCATGCTCTAAGAAAAAGCTCACAGAAAAAGGACTTGGGTGGTAAAACTTAGCTATTACAGATGACTCCAGAAGTATGTCTGAAAGTATTAAATCTGGGCAACACTTGAAAAATCCATAAAGACATATTGTAAGTTTTATGTTTTCTGATAGAAAACCTTTACAAATCTGTAAGCTTTTGAAAACCAGCTAAATTCACTAATAACTGTACTCTTTCATCATTTAACACTGATGCCTTTATGTGCATAAGAGAAAGAGGCAATTTCAGGTGGCCTGCGTTGACTTCAAGTTTGCTCTTTAGCCAAGACTGGGTTTGAACTCTGAATCCCCTGTCTACACTTCCAGAGTGTGAGGATTATAGCCATGTCCAGTCCTTGCTTATTTGTTTGCTTGCTTCCCCTCTCTTTCTGTCACTTTCTTTCCCTTCTCCTACTCTCTCACTCACTCCCTCTCTCCCTCCAACCTTCCGTGTTCCTCCTTCCTCCTCCCTCCTTCCTTCTTCTTTACACCCTGCCCTATGTGTAGTGTGTGTGCATGCCTGTAGGTGTATGCATGTGCAAGTGCATGTGTGTATGTGTGTGTGTGTATGTGTGTGTGTGTGTGTGTGTGTGTATGTGTGTGTGTGTGTGTGTGTGTGTGTGTCTGCCTAGACTAGAACTTCCTATGTAGATCAGGTTTTAACTAAATTGGCAGCAACCATGCTGCTTCTGCCTCTAGAATACTGAGGTCCCAAGCATGCACTACCATTCCAAATTCTAATTCCTTCTCATTCAGGCCTCCCAGAGTCATTATATATACTACTTGTGCCATGTACAACACAGTCGACATATACCCAAGTTATTCCCCTGTGACTTAGCCCTACCCTCAGTTGAGAATGGTTGAAGAACAACTGGCTGAAATCTAAAATCAGGCAATCAACCCAGGTCTCTCATCCCAGTCGTATTATGGCTTATGGGCTAGATCATTCTCAAGGATAGGACAACAATATCCTATTACAAGGATGTTTTTGTCACCTCTACCCAGAAGATGCTGTTAACACCATCCATTCAATTTACAAACACGAAAAAAAAAACCCTCTAAATCTTTTGAATATTCTTGAGGATGGAGGATAAGTTGGAAGAGAAAGCTGATCTTTCCATGAGTCCTACCCTGATCTACAGAGCTGCCTCTCTGTCAGGACTTGCAGTGTGCCATCCCTTCTCATATGATGTCATATTTTACTGATTCAGCTTCTCACTGGACTTGGAGCTGCCCAAGTGTCCCTTGACTGAGGTCCTGAATAAAACTCCTTGAGAGAAATCAAGACAGTGAACTTTAGAATATGAGAGACTTAGGCTGCAGTGCATGTTCCGCTATTTTAAGATCTTAGATAATTAATACACCTCTGATTTCATATTTATTTTCTATTAAATGGGAAAAGAGATTACATTTCTTGGTGATAATTAGCATGATTAAAATTAGGTAATATGGTCATAGGGCTATGGTTTTCATTCAACAAATATTCTCTTGATCCACTCTCTGAGTCAGAACTGTGTTTAAAATTGTTTTCAGTAATACCTACTTGGCATCTGGTTTATGCAACAAATACATATGATTTCTGCAGTTTGGAATCAAGGGGACAGGATCTTGATCTATATATGTCATAGGTGTTGGCTGAAGTAATTTCTCTGAACGAAATAATAATCCACCTATACAGCCCAGATGCTCCATTACAAGGATTTCTTACTATCCTGATACTTGCACTTGTAACTCACCTGTGGAATTGGATGATGCTCGCGCAACACCTTATTTTAAGCTAGATGTAGTTTTACAAAATAATTTGAACACTCTACTATCCATGTAGCATGAACCTTAACCAACCATCGTCAATGCGCACAGCTCTTTCTCATTTACATAAACTTATTCAAATTAATGATTATGTCTGATTCAAATGTTATTATCTCCATGTGTTAGTTGCCTTTTACAAGGACAAAATTTCCTGAGATAATAACTTAAAAGGATCAAAGTTTTCTTGAGGTTCCACATTTTGAAAGTTTATATGATTTAATCACTTTCTCTTAGGTACATAGGTGAAGCAGCCTATCATGGAAGTGTGCACCAGACAATAATGTTCATCTCATAGTGGCCAGAAAGCAATTTGGAAAAGAGAAAATTGCCAGTGTTCTACTACACATTTTAATGGCATATCCAGTAATACCATTTCCCCAGCTTGGATTTATCTCCTAAATAATCTACTTGTTCATTAACTCAACCACTTGTGAACCTATCTTTCCAAATATGAATTTTGGAAAGACATCTTAAATCCATGCCCTAAATACCTCGCTTTTATATACAGTTTAAAATTCTGTGTATGTTTGTTTGTGTGTGTGCCTGTGTGTGTATGTGTGTTTTGACTGTTAAAACTATGCTTTGCTGTTCCCTTTCTTAAATTTATAACAAAGTTTGCAATGCAAGCATTATGTAATAGTACAGACAGGTCGGAGATGACTATCTGGCTACATGACCTATAGATAACCAAAGATTCCAGTAGATACATCAAATTACAGTCGTCATTATATTTTGCTAAAATTGAGCATGCTAAGATACTTGTCTCTTAATTAGTTCACTAAATAATCAGATCTAATCATGAGTCTAATTATTATTCTAATTACCCAGTAGTATTTCAAAATACTGGCAATAGCTATGATGGAATTTGGAAATGTCTATAATTTTGACTATTGGAAATTATCAGAGTCTGCTAACACTAATGTAGCCAGCATTCATATATAAACACAAATAACTCAGATGTGAGTGAAAAAATGAGTGATTTTAAAATATCCAAATTTAGGCTTTATTGGTATTTTCCATCATGTTCATGCCATGGTGACCACCTTTAAATTTTTTCTTACTTCCTAGAAGGCAGAACTCTGAGTTATTCACCAGTACCTCTGCCACTAACCTTATGCATCATCTGGGATTCTTCAGGAATATAGGGAAATATTTGTTTTATTAAATGGCTTACGCATAAAGTATATACGCACTCTACCATCCATGTAGCATGTTTTATTAAATGACTTATTTATATTTTGATTGAATATTCTTTAGACATTAGAGATGGTGATGCATATCACTAGTTCAAATTCTAAACACAAGTGCTTCATATTCATTCTGCAACATTTTGGTGTTTCTTTAGGAAATACATGACTTATTAATAAGTATAAATACCGTTGGGCCATAAAAGTGTATTTAAAAGTAATGGAAAAGTAATTTGAATTGTATTTTTTCTTCTTATATTACATGTAAAAATGTGAATATCAGGTTCATCAGTTAGCATACAATTTGTGCGGCTTAAAATTGACTACAATATCAACACTAACCAAAAAGTTTCTACAACCCAAGGCCTACTTGTGTTAGTAGATATTTCAAGAGTTATAATTCAAAATTCATGTCTGTTTTCAAGGGCATCAATTTTACTTAGAAAAAGAGCAGAGAGAGCAAACAGACACTGAATCCAAGATAAAAAGATGATTTATTGCTGTGGCTTCCCTCTCTGTAGACTTTCTGTTCCCCTGAATGACAGTGGGAGTATTTAATTCAGAATGAATTCCTTGATCGATAAGGATCATCTTTAAGAGTGTCAGTCTCGGCAGATGGAGCAGGGCTGTCCAGCATAATCTCATGAGTATCTTGCTGGACCACCTGTTAATTTTCCCTCTGACACTTGCCTCCAAGTTTCTTTGGGCTGAAAACACACAGACACTGTCTTTCATACTTTTCCAGCTTACAGCTTTCCTGCAGATAGCTGGTCTATGCTACCCCCCAAAACTATAATTTTTTGAAATATATTGTTACAAAGTGAATATTCGATGTGCCTGTTGATAAACTTTCCCATATAATAATTTATATAATAAAATACTGAATCTAATTTTTCATGGCTTTAAATGAAACATTGCAACGTGTGTGTGTGTGTGTGTGTGTATGTGTGTGTGTGTGTGTGTGTGTGTGTGTTTGTGTGTGTGTGTGTGTGTGTGTGTGTAGGACTTTTCTTCCATGTCTAGTATTTCTCATGACTGGGAATTTTCTGATCCTTCATGTCTCCCAAGATAGCTTTTGGCTGTTGACTCACTCCTTGGTATCTGATTTTCAAAATAGCAATATTATCACACAGTGTCTTTTGCTATTAGAGAGTTTTAACTGTAGTTGACATTGTCCACTAGGTCATTTTGGGTCCTTCAGCTTATGCAGTCCTATGAGTGGAGCTTTTTTCCTACCAGGCACAGGCTTGTCACTGTTTTATTGTTGCTGTTATTATCAGAAAATAGCTTATCAAGTGAAATTTTATTTAAACAGATTTGTTTATCAAGACCATTTCCTAACAATGAACATTCCACATTTCTTAGAATTTTAATTCTTGTATCAATAAAGAGACAAATAAATTGCCAGTTTAGAATAAACTGTAAAAGATTAGAATATCAAATATCCTTTATGTGTATATATTCATATATATCTCATAGATATCTTTGTGATAGTGTAGTTTCGTTTTGTGGATAGACTGCTTTGTGTCATAAGTAGGTCATCATAAAGGGGAAAGCAAGATTTGAGTCTACATTTTGAGTCAAACAAATAGTCATTCTTGCATATCCACTTGCCAATATGATTTTTATTTTATGAAAGTCCAACAAAATGGGGTTTTCTGGGAATAGTTAAAAGGTTAAACACATTTCACAGTAAGCCTTCATATTAAATGCAGTATAGATTTAGTGAAACTATCATGAAGGACAAACCAATGCAATAAAGACTTCCATGTGTCCCAACCCATCTGTTTATTATGTGAATAACTACATGCCTGTGCATGTATACAATGCCTACGATCACTGTGAACTCTGAAAGGTTTTATATACACTTGCCACCTATACAAATTATAATTTTTCTATCTTATAGTTCTTTAGTTTTATTTTTTCAGCTGGATAGATTGTTTAATTTTGTTTACCGAGTCATTACAGTTCCAACATTGGAAAATATGAAGCTCATCCAGTGTAGCTATTCTGGCAAGGATATCTTTTAAAATCATAAAGTGTGTAGAATATAACACTTATTGACAGATTGGTAAATCTGACTTCTCCACAGTTACGAGTTCAGGTGAGACCACTGGCCTCAGAACAGACATGGCCTAAAGGACAAAACATGGAAACCATCATGTCCACTTTACATCTGAAAGATTTCAGATGCAACTCGAACATGTTCCAACTATTTTAACCACTTCTTTTCCAAGGGGAAGTAGTCACTAGAGAACAAAATAGGTACTCCTTGTATTCTCCTGGGAAGTATACTGGAAACACAGAATAAGTATTTCATATCACACCTTTGGGAAAAAGCCTACAGATTAAAAGAATCAAACAAGCAAACAAATCCTGATTTAATTGTCCCTCATACCAGCTTACCCAAAATGAGCATCTGTTATTGACTTTTGCTTATAAAAATACTTAAATTTAAAAAATTAAAAGTGCTTAAGTGAACTCTTTATAATGAAGAACAAGTAGAATTTGGATAAGAGTAGTATCTATCCTTAGGATATAATTGAATATAAATTTTAGGGAACCAACATAATTGGAAAAAGAAAATCAATTTAAATGTTTGCAACATAAATTCTAATTCCCTGCATTTTAGTTAGAAAAAAACAAAAACAACAAATTGTTCTTTCTCTCACTCACGAACTCCATTCAAAACTTTGTAGCTTTTTGGTCTTCCCTGTTTATGTCCCTAAATACAAATGACAGTGTTCTAACGACCTAGTGTGGACACGTGTTCTTAAGCATAAATGCATGTAATCTCTTCTGCCAACTGTGATTTTTAAATAGCTGTTGAATCTAATCTGCCCAATATTTTTTAAAGATTTACTTACTTTTATTTTATTTGTGTGTGTGTGTGTGTGTGTGTGTGTGTGTGTGTGTGTGTATACATGTGTGGATATGCACACATGTGTGCAGGTGCCTACGGTCACCAGCAGATGGCACTGGATCCCTTGGCACTGGACTTAACAGCTGTTCACCTTCTTTTCTTCTGAGGCCTTCCGAGAACTTGGTGAGGCTGGCACATAGTGGATAGAGTATGATCAAATGTTGATCCAGTCCACAAACACATTCATTCAGAAAAACATTTAATGAAATGATGGTGTGCTCCTTGGCCTGTTTAGTTTAATGTGAGATATCATCTATGGCAACTTGTCATGACTTCAGATGCCCTGTGCCTCACCTGGAAGAAATCAAAGGATAAGGATATAGAGAACAAACACCTTTATGCTACCGATGAGAACAGCCATTTGTAGTTTGCTACTAAAACTCTGAATTTAGAATTCACAGCAATCTTTTATCCCATCACTCATCAGTGGCACACAGCAACAGGTGATAAACCTCACTAAAACACCTGTCTGTTGCTCAAGGCAGATTTTAAATTGATTCAGTCTTTCTTCTAGATTTTTTTTTTACTGATAGTTATTTTGTATTTTTTTCCCCTTTGTTTGCATAGCAAGTTTAAGTGAGAGAAAAGTTCTGGAAGAGTTTTCATTCTCCAAGAAAAACTAGAGATTTCAGTGTATTGCTATGGTCAGTTGACCCGTGAGACTCATTCTTTTTCTCATAAATCGACAATGACAATCATATTCCTTGATATATATGTGTGTGTGTGCTTGCACATATGTATTATATATGTATGCATTTTTCATCTGTATATGTTTATATAGACTCATTCCATAATATATGTATGGTTCAGTGAGATTCTCAATGGTGGGCACTATAAACTTTATTATTTTCTGATAATGAAACTAAACCACACAAAAGTTTTTATAAATAAAATTTATAAAACACATGATTTGAATTATAGCAACAAAATCCTGGATCATATATATATATACATATACATATATATATATATATATATATATATATATAGTCTTAGAGAATATTAGTAAATTTATTTTATGATTTAAAACCATTACAAAATTCATCATAGAAATAAATTATTGTCAGACTGGAGAGATGGTTCAGCTGTTAAAGGCCAGGCTCACAAAAAGTAAGAAGTCAATTATTGTCATATTTATTTTTAATGATGTCTTAAGCCCCCAAACCCACTCCACATAAAGGACCCAGCAAAAAGGCGTGGTCTTTAAGTGACACATTTCCTCCGAGCCCCAAATGTTGCTGACGTTTTTCTGTCTGCCTTGGAAGGCAACTGTACACCACAGCGAATAGTGCTGATATGTGTTTTGTTTCTAATACTACGTGGTTGTTGAGACTATCTCAGCCCTTCTCAATCACTCAAAACAAAGGTATTGACTGGATTCCCTCCCCCCCCACATTGATAGATCTTTGAACGATAAAGAGATGCAGTGCATGTCAGTATCTGATTTTAGATTTCTAGTTTGCTAGAAAACCCAGAAACTCGAAAGTTCTTTCTGTGCTGAGTTTACAGGTTTACTTGATCTTCGGAGTTCAAAAAATGAGCTTTGGCAACATTTGACAATATTTTTTAGTTCTCCCACTCTAATTTCTGGAGTGTTCCATCTCCTCCTGGCTGATGAATCAATAACAAGTTGCTAAGATGAATTTTTCTGGCACTGAGTGTCTTTCCTGAGCAATCACATCTTCATTTTTTTTTTATGTACACTTTTTTTCTGGACTAATTTTAGATTGTTTTGTATCCAAAACATGGTGTTTTCCCTTGGAAAGAAATAACAGACTAACATGAAAGGTCAAGGAACTAAGCATTGGTTTCTGGCATGTTCTACATCCTGGTGGGAAGAAATCAGCTGGTTTTTTTTTTTTTTTTTTTATACTGAAGTGGTTCTTACCACACATTCAAGACATTCAGTTATCAAAGGTAGTAAGTGCCCCCTAGAAGTGAACTGAAGAAGCAGACATGCTGCTTTGGGCGTCATATTCCACTTGCCCACCAGCTCTTTTATGCATCACTGTGTGGGTGTTCAGCCTCCCTCCTGATGTGAGGTTTCACACTGGAACAAGGAACTTCACAGCATTAACCAGCTGATGCTCCCATAGTGCTGAGGTTCTCAGCCTGAGGGCTACCCTTTCAAACACACTGCCTGTTTAGCAGGCTGCTAAGCTTTTAGCAGAACTACAGTCAGGATCATACTAAGTGTTATTTGAAGCACTGGATTTTTATCTTATAGACTTTAGACCAAGCTGCTCTACTTTTATTCATGTACACTTCTTAAATTTGGTGTAAAACAAATTTCTGAGTTGTGCTGGTTTTTAGATTCTGACATGCCTGTACCACAACTACTAATAACCATGAACCACCTACTAGATACGATATTAACTCCAACATATAACTGTATTCCAATGTCTTTACTCATAGACTCATTATCTTATTGCATAAAGAAAAATAGAGAATCTGAGAGATAGTGACTTGCCAGTGATAGAATCAGAGTCTATAATTTATAAACGTAAGTTTCACAATCAGGTTGCCTTGGGTCAAAATCAGGTCTGAAAAGAAGGACTGATTTGAGTTTTTTTGTTTTTTGTTTTTTTTTTTTTATCTCTTCTCACCTCAGTTTCCTAATTAGTAAAGAGACAGGGAAGTAATAGTGTTTTTTCAGTGGTGTGGGATGAAGTGCATTACTATGCCTAAGGAACATATCTGAGTAGCAGATGTTTTAAAGTACCCAAGACATAGGAAGAAATGTTATTATTACCTATGACATGAGATGGGGGAATCTCATTCGAATGATAGAAACAAACACCACCAAGGGATTTATAGTGAGAACAACTTAGCTCCCATCACTCCCCATACATCAAAAAAAAATTATGTTAAAGTTTTATAGTTATAAGACTTAGTATACTCCAATATGATTATGATAGATGTCAAAGAACTTTTAAGTTATATATCATTATTTAATTATTTATGATAACATTTAAATCTTCTCTTCACTGAGATACCATCTTACACCTGTCAGAATGGCTATGTTTGTAGCAGCGTTGTTCCTAATAGCCAGAATCTAGAAACAACCTAGATGTCCCCCCAACTGAAGAATGGATTAAGAAAATGTGGTACATATACACAATGGAATACTACTAAGCAGAGAAAAACAATGACAGCATGAAATTTGCAGGCAAATGGATGGAACTGAAAAATATCATCCTGATTGAGGTAACCAAGAATCAGAAGGAGAAACATGGTATATACTCATTCATAAGTGGATACTAGATGTAAAGCAAAAGATAACCAGACTACAACCCACAGCTCCAGAGAAGCTAGCTAAAAGGGAAGACCCTAAGAGGGAACACATAGATAGCCCAGCAAAGGAGAAATAGATGAGATCTACGTGAGCAAACTGGGGATGAGAACATGAGGAAATGGGAGGTTCAAGCTGGAACAGGGATAAAGTGGGAGAGCAAGGAAAGAGATACCATGATATATGAAGATATCACGGGAATAGTAAGTAATGGGGTACTAGGAAAGTTCCCAGACACAGAAAGCACAGATTGGACCAAAAGTAGCTTGCTCAGACACAGGCACCTCTTGCACCTATTGAAGGAAGAGATGGGTAGACGCCAGTGCAAAAACACATATAACAACAGAAAGAGCAAAATGTCTTCAATTATTTTGGGTTTTTTTTTTACATTAAACTATATTGTTTTTGTTCAAATATTTTAGTGTGTGTCTATGTGGTGCGTGCGTGTGTGTGTGTGTGTGTGTGTGTGTGTGTGTGTGTGTGTGTTCACACGCACAAGTGCTCATTTGTGTGAGTCCCCACAAGGCCAAAGAGGTTGTCTGTCAAACCGTCTTGAACTGGAAGGGCAGTTGGAATCCCCCTGATGTGGGGTGTGGGAAATAGACTCTGGTCTTCTGCAGAGCAGCAAACATCTTTAAGTGCTGAGTCATCTCTCCTGCTCCAGAGCCAGCTCTCCAGCCCTTATACTACCGAAATAGTATTTCTTTATTGGTATATGAAGACGTTTGATAGTTACATTAAAGCAGGTTGATTTTTACACCATTAAATAGAATAATTACTGGGAAATTTTAGGTACTTAGCCGTTGAATCAAGACTTGTAGAGAATTTCAAATTTCGTTCAACTTTCTTTATCCTTTTAGTTTGCATGTATTAATAATACTTTCATAGAATAACTCTCATGGACTCTCATGTCAGGTTGTGATATATAGCAGATAATAAATTCAGTCATAATGTCTGAAAAAATGCAGAAGAGTTCTTAAAATGAGACTATTGACTCATAGGCGGCAGTGAATAATACTAAATCTTGACTGCTGTACATATTTCTGTGGAGAGTCATCATGGTCCAAGTGCTTGTCATGGCATTTCTCACACTTAATGCAGGAAAATAAGATGAAGATCACTGGAGAATGATCTACTAATGTGCCCTTCAGCCTCTGTCAGACATGAGATGCTTGGCAAAAGCAAGATCCATTCTTTCTTAAGGGGTTTTATTAATGTATGAACTCATTGTGTTGTGGCTGTCCATTAGTGTTTACCTACAGTGAAACTTCACAAACAGTGGCTCCCTGATGCCAAGGAGAGTTACTCTCTGGGTGGGGTGACCTCCATTCCTGTTCATAACATAGACAGGTTACATAGCATTTCTAAAATGTTCTTTTAACCTCACAGTGGATGATCTTCTTAATGTATAGATATGAATTTAAAACTTAGTAAAGCCCTGCTTCCTGTGGTAAGAAAATAATCTTCCCATTTCTACTTTTTACTCTATGGAGTAAAATTCAACTCTGCAAGCATATTATATACCCAATTTATTATATCTTATAATGAGAATAAAATAATCACAGTACTGCAATTCAATCTATGAGGTTAAATTTTCTTTTCTTTCTTTTTTTTTTTCCCCAATCATTATCCCTTGGAATGCGGATGATAAAATTCATGAAATACTGTGATATGCCTTTCTGTGCACTGTGAATATATGCTGTTCCCATAGGTTAATAATAAAGCTGTTTTGGCCTATGGCAAGAAAGCTCACAGCCAGGCAGAAAATCTAGGTAGAGATACAGAAAGAAGAAGGGTGGAACGAGGCAGATGCCAGCCACCACCCAAGAAGCAGCAAGATGCCAGCAGGCTGGTAATGCCACTTATAGATTAATAAAAATGGGTTAAATTATAAAAGCTAACTAAGAAGAAGCTTGAGCCATATGTCATTCAGTTTGTAATTAATATAAGCCTCTGAATGACTATTTTATAAGCGGCTATGGGTCGCAGATGAGAGAGATTTGTCTTGACCATGGGCTGGGTGGGACACAGGAAAACTTTCAGCTACATTTTGGTGCCCAACATGGCGCTCAAACCCATGACCCTGAGATTAACAGTCTTATGTTCTACCTGAGAAAGGATCTGCTCTTTCTTTTGAATTCAGTTTACCCTCAATGTCAGTTAATACATTCAAAATCTAATATATACATTTATCAAGTTGTACAAAATAGCATATTAGAACCAGATTCATTTTGATTCTACTGCTATTCAAGTCATAAAAATTCAGAAAGCATAGGCAGAAATTTCCCATGATTGTTGCCACAGAAATTCAGTTTTAGTTTAAGAAAACAAATAGAAGGCATAAGCATGCCTGCAGAGATGTTTAAAGCACTCGAATTAAAATAAAACTTCTTGAAAGTACCTTTTATAAAGAAGGTTTCTGGTAGAATTGTTGTAGCTAGTACACTATCAGCTCTGCTCATGTTCCTGAATGGAAATGAAGAGATTGATATCATCTATATTATAATTTAGTTCATGATTCTCATCCTTTCAGAATGCTTTCCCTCAGTGACTGCAAAATAATAATAGTTATAAACAATCGAGGAATTGTTTATAAAGCACTATATTTAGAAAACCCATTTTAAAGCATAACTTAATGTATTCTTCCAAACAATACTTTAATGTCAAATTTATCGTCAGATTACAGTTTGTGTTTGTCTCGTCTAAAATAATTGTTTGTGTGTTATTTAGTAAGAACAATTTTATCTGCTACTTCTCAGGATGCTCTGAAATAAGAGCAATTCAAGTAGAGTATTCTGTTTAATGACCAAAAATCTTTTTGAATACTGTAAGCAAAATTGGAACTTAAAAATAAATCTTAATGAGTGTTAGTTGGGTTAAAGTTTATTTTTCTTCCTCTTCCATCTCTAAATAATAGTGTATGGATATTAAGGATAAAGTGAATAAAACCAGAATAATGAATTTTAAATAACTTCCATTATATTCTGTATGAAGCTGAATAACATCTCTGAAAGTTTAAAATTTGTCAAATAGCTTTACCTTCAAATTAAGTTTTCACCTGTAAGTGGCTATCCATTTATTCTAGGTATGTGTATGCACATCCATCTTTCTGCATGCTCTTATATGCATGGTATGTGTGTACACATAGACTCTTCTGTATCCTCTTATGTGTGTGAACACCCATTCTTCTGCATGATTTTATATGTATATATGTGCATATTTCTTTTCTGCATGTTATTATATGTGTGCATTTTAGTTAGGGCTTCTATTGCTGTGAAGAGATGCTATGACCACAGCAAGTCTTATAAAGGAAAACAGTTAATTGGGGTTGGCTTACAGTTTCAGAGTTTAGTATTATACTCATGGTGGAATGCATGGCAGCATGTAGTCAGACACGGTGTTGGAGAAGGAACTGAGAGTTCTACATTCAGATCATCAGGCAGTAGGAAGGAGGACTGTGAGCCACTAGGCCTGGTTTTGAGCTTCTGAGACCTCAAAGCCCACCTCCTAGTGATACACTTCCTCCAACAAAATCACACCTAGTCCAAAAGGGCTACACCTCATAATAGTTCCCCTCCTTATGAGCCTATGGAGACCATTAACTTTCAAACCACCACAGTATATTATGTATATGCACATCCTTTCTTCTACATGCTGTTATTTGTACATTACGTATATGCACATCTTCTTCTGTATGCTGGTATGAGATGAGTAGAGGCTGTCTGTAGACCACAGAAGCTTCAGACTGTTATGATTCACATGTATGTGTTGGAGATCAGGTAGTGGTGGCATCTGTATGTTTCAAGATACTGAGTCTTAAACACTTGGAGCTGAGCAGTGAAGAAGATCTCTGAGTTGTTTTGGTCTTTTGAATGTATTAATGAGGTTCTGAAAAATATCCTTAGGTATTAATAATTATTTCTGATTAAATCAACTTCATTTTAAATTTATAAAACAAGGCTTAATAATAACTAGTGAAACTAAGTTTATCTACATGGTCTTCTGATAGCAGCCCTGTTATGTGAAGACTTTAATCCCATGATGATTCCAGACATCAAATGAGTCTACATGGTGTAAAGAAACATCTCTGTGGCTACCTGGGAAATTCTCCTACATTGTAAGATGTGTAAGCTTCTCTACAATAAGAGGCTGCGATTACATGTTGGCTCATTCAATTTTCTCCAGTCTTTAGTCTCTGTCTTAACACTTACTAACGTTCTAATTTAGGAATACATCTCTATGGTTAATTATGCTGCACTTCTAAAAACAATACTCATTGGTTAATTAGACAACATAAAGGTTAGACTTCTTCATTGCAACAAGGAAAAATAACAGCTGACAGATCACTATGGCCTTCCTAAAGGGACAAATCAGAAATAGAAAATTATGGTTGAAGTCTTTAGGGATAACCTAGTTAGGTAATTCCAGGCAGGTCAGATGGTAAAGTGGCTTGAAATAGGATTTCCAAAGTAGCTGAATCATTATGATTGAGTAAGTACATGATAAAGTAATAGGTGGACACAACTAGAGAAAAATGTGCAAGTTAGCCTTTTAGGTAAAAATTCCTTATGAGCTGCCATTTTACTATGAAAGCAAATTGCTATCTGCAATAAATCTATCTTGGCATTTCCTGAAGCAAAAGTACAGTTATTGATTGCTGAGACCTTTATCTTTCTCAGGAGAGACTTGCTTGAAACAATTATATTATGTAAGCATATGTTAATGAATGGTCCAGCATGAGTCCTATGGATACTGGCACAAATTTCAGTGGATGTCATAAAAATCCTCAATAATGTGGCCAGGGACTCAGTTACAGCTCTTCATTAGACAGAGATCACAGTGTTTTTAACAGATCATAGTTTAATCTTTAAAAGAAAATTTAAAGAAAGCAAGAACCAGCAAGCATATGCTTCATTATAATTACATTGTAAAAAAATTAACAGAATTTAAGACTCAGCCATACAGTCAACTAGGACAATGTATAATTTAATTCAATATTGTACAAAACTTTTGTCTCCCAACATATCTTTGTATTTAAGGGGTGGAAGTTAATTTTTGCAAAATTTATTTTAAAACTGAGAGTGCCATTAAGGAGCATGAATTGCTGCAGTCACAAGTTGGGATGATCTAGATAGAACTTGCTAATTTAAAAGACTTTTAAAACAGAGTATAAGAAAACAGCTAGATATGATAGTCCAAGGCAAATATGTTAAGGCAAGGGAAAGAGAAGCTAGTCTGAGACAGACACACTTGGACTTTTTTAAAAATTCAGTGCCATACACACACACACACACACACATATAGATATAGATAGATAGATAGATAGATAGATAGATAGATAGATAGATAGATAGATAGATAGAGGATAGATGATAGATAGATAGATAGGTAGGTAGATAGATAGATAGATAGATAGATAGATAGATAGATAGATAGATAGATAAGTAGTCCTTGATAGAAGGATATAGTAAGTTTTTTTTGTGTTCCCACAGAAAAATATACAGAGAAATGGAACCCCAATCTCACTCTCTTCCCTGAGTTCTGTCTCCTTTCTCCTTCTTTGCATCTTACTGGCAGAGTTCACCAGGACTTGGAAGATGAGGGTGCCCACTCATTTTACATATTGGGAGAAGATAGAGCTGAACAAAGTGTGAATGTGGCTTCTAAGGAACACTTAGAAAATGTATATGACAAAGAATATTAGTGAAATAACCGAAGTGAGGAAATAATGCATAAGTATACAGAATGTTCTGATAGCTGTGGGTACTTTAAGAAAAAATTAACGTTACATCACTTCAACCAAATAAGAAGGAAAAATTAATCCTGTTTCCCACTCTAAACTTCAGATGAAAGGAGTAAATCCTCGCATGACAAAAGTATAACAAAACAAGAATTCACACATCAGAAAAAAATATAAGACAAAGAAAGTATCCAACGACAGACAGATTAAACAAAATCAGGTTGCAAACTCCTGGCAAAGGAATTAAGTCCATAAGATAAAACACACTTGAATAGGAAAATAATCCAAACGGAAATAAATGCTTATAAATCCTATATTACAAATTAAAATGTATAATCCTATAATGTAACGGTGTTAGAAATTGCTAATTCAAGAAAGTACATAACCTTAAGTATTCTAGTTCAGCGAAGGAAAAGAGTTCTTTGTGTGTAGACAGAGTCTTGGTGTCTCAGTACGTAACCCTGGCTGCAATCCTCAACCCTGTCACCTCAGATTCCTTAGTTCTGGAATGACAGATAAATACTTTCATGCCCAGCATTTCCTTCTTTTTGCTATTTTAAAATGTTTAGAAAAACTAAAATTAGTAATCCATGAAGATACGAAGTTTCAATTAGATAAAAAAAGAAAGATTGGTGAGTATGGAAGATCATGTACATATTGGGGTTGGTGAGACAGCTCAGTGATTAAAAGAACACATTGTTTTTGCAGATGACCTGAGTTTGGTTCCCAGCAGCCATTTTTTTGTTGGAATAACAACCACCTTTAACTCCAGTTTTGTAGAGTTTTATACCTATTCTGGCTCATGTGGTCACACACAGAAATAAAAACATGTTTTTACTGTAAAATATTCATATTTATGTTAGTTACATAGACTGAAATGCCATGTTGTACAGTACACGCAGATCTTAAATAGGTTAAAAAGTAGCACATTTATGAATGACAAAATGTCTCTGTCTAGAACCCTTTGAAATTTAGTGTTGAATTTTTTTCCCAGAAAAAGTCGTATCTATATCAACATTCCAAATTATTCCATACATTTAGGATTTCTTGACATGTGGTCATGAAATGTGGAGATTAAGAACACACTTAAGGATGATTTATGTATCAGATACTTTTCTGTTTCTATGATAAGATATCCTGACAAAAAGCAAGTAAGGGCTTATTTCATTTTACTGCTCCGGAGTACTGGAATCCATCATGGCAGGGGGCGTGTGGTAGCAGGACTTAGACTTGGCCAGGAAGCACAGAGATCACATTTTGTTCATGCACAAGAAGCAGAGAGAACTGGAAATGGATCCTGGCTATAAAATCTCAAAGCCAAATTCTAGTGACAGACTTACTTCCTCCATCAAGGCTCCACATCCTAAAGGCTCCCTAACCCCTCCAAACAGTACCACCTACTGGGCATCAAATGTTGAAACACATGAGCCTATGGGGGGCATTTCTCATTCAAACTACAACACTATAATAATCATTAAATTTTGTGAATATGAGAAGTATGCCGTCTAACACTATTATCATGTATTTATACCAAAAGCTTACAGTAGTAAGAAATTAAAGAAATAACAAATTTACAATAATTAGAATGACAAAGTTGTCTCTGTTTTCCAAGCATTGAATTTATCTATTCAGTCCCAACAGAATCTTGGGTGCTGAAAGTAATAAGTTATTGGAAATAATATGACTAGTTAACACATGAATGCAAGTTAAATGTGTAAAAACAATAGTTTTCTTGTTTCCCAGTAAACAAGAGAGATAATAAAATAGGTAAGAAGATGTATTCTATTGGCAGTCTTAAATGAAAAATCTAAAAAAAAATTCAGGATATCTGACAGCAATATGCAGGAACTCCATAAATAATATATTTCTGAAAATGAATTTGTAATAAATAGAATAGCATAATATGCTCTGGTAAACAATGGATTTGTACAAAGGTAATAATTCATCAAAGTATGGTTAAGTCTTAATAGAATTTTAATTAAAATTCTGGTAACATCTAGTTGAAAAACTTCAAATGTGTTTCTTAAATTAAAATGAGATTAGAACAAATTGGAAAAATTCCAAGCAAATTAAAGATAGATTAATGGTGATAGGCACATGCAAGATAACACAACATTTTATATACCTATAGCAATTAATAGAGTGAGCACAGTACTGACAATCAAGCCTGTAAAATATCAATGGAACTGAATAATCAGCCTTGCAGGAAAAAAAAAAATCCTGGTTGAGCATGGCCTGATATGTTCTTTGAGAATGCACTTTTGGGAAGAATAAGTAAAAAAAAAAAAAGATTATTCCCAGTGATTGGATCTCTGTGAGTTCCAGGCCAGCCATGGCCACACAATGGGACCCTGTCTTAAAACAAACAAACCACCAGCAACAACAACAACAAAAGCATTGTTTCTGTTGTGGTGGTTTGCTATTCATTAGCATTAATTTAAGCTGATTAAAGATATTCTGCGAAGGCATTTGGAGATATATCCTTACACAACACATTCCGTGAGTAATGACATAGCCATTGCCCCCTTTAACTCCTAAAACTCCAATGACTCCCCAGGAGACCTGCACAAGAAAAGATCCAACAGTCCCTCATGGAAAGGGAGTGGCTCCACAGTCCCCAGTTGTCCTTGAAGACATATAAGTAGTTATGGTTGCTAGGAGGTAAAGAGAAATGTTTTCTTCAGTCCTGTAGCATCTCAAAAGTTCCCATATTCCCACCACTAACCCTTTAAATCATGTTCCCGAGAATCACCTTGGTTAAACTCAGAGTGTACCAAGCTACTTTTTCCTGTGATTCTTCAGTCTGTTATTAGTGTCTTAGCTGGGGTGAATAGATGATTACTATTCTCCCCAAAAAACAGTC
The DNA here is from genome assembly GCF_949786415.1 of Peromyscus eremicus. NCBI lineage: Eukaryota > Metazoa > Chordata > Mammalia > Rodentia > Cricetidae > Peromyscus > Peromyscus eremicus. The sequence continues at coordinate 20,598,880 of NC_081432.1, forward strand.
ACACAATTCTATGATCATAACATTGTCTGGTGTTTTTCATTTCTCTATATCTGGCTATATGTTTTGTTGTTTACAAGCTAGATCCATACAAAGACACACCTACCTTCAGACTTCACAAACCACAACTCTTATTTAGTAAAAATAAATAAATAAATAAATACATAAATAAATAAATAAATTGCTGAACCAATGAATAAAATGTCACCATTTGTCTTGAGGTACTTTCTTTACACAGAGAATCCTGTTACCATTTGTTTTGCTTTACTGGGGGTTTTGTTTTCTTCTATGTAAAACATGTTCACAATAAACTTTTTATTTTTAAACCCTATTGAGAAAGACATTGGAAATCATCTCAGGATTTGCAAGATAGAGGGAGGAGAAGCCAGAGTTCAAGGCTAGCCTTGGCTGTATAGTAAATTAAGACTGTGAGGACTATAGGACACCCTACAATAAATAAACAAACAATAATCCAATTTAAAAAGTAAATGGTACGGACCTAAACAGAGAATTCCCAATAGATTAAACTCAAATGTCTGAGAAATACTTAAAGAAATGTTCAACATACTTAGCCATCAAGGACATGCAAACCAAAACTTTTCTGAGGTTCCATCTTACACCTGTCAGGATGGCTAGGATAAAACACAAGTGAGAGATGGAATCTAAGTGGATGTCTCCAGCAAGTGCCTCCCCTCAGAGCTCAGGGAACCCCGTGGAAGGAGAGGCAGAAAGAGCTTAAGAGCCATGGGGAACAGAGGACACCAGGAGAACAAGTCCCTCTGAATCAACTAATCAAGGCTTATATGAACACAGAGACTGAAGCAGCAAGGACAGGGCCTACACAAGCATGCACTACATCCTCTACATATATATATTACAGCCTTTAGCTTCATATTTTTATGAAACTCCTAAGTGTGTAAAAGAGTGAGTTTCTGATTCTTGGGACAGCTCCTGGGCCTCTTTTCCTTCTGTTGGGTTGCATTGTTCAGACAAGATGTGATTTTTTTTTTTTGCTTTATCTTATTTTATTGTGTCATGTTTGGTTGTTATCTCTTAGAAACCTGTTCTGTTCTAGTGAGAGACAAAAAAGGAGTGGATATGGAGGGGAGGGAGAGTGGGGAAGAACTAAGAGGAGTAGAGGGAAGAGAAACTATAATCAGGATATATTGTATGAGAAAGAATCTATTTTCAATAAAAGGGAAAAATAACAAAAATAAAAAAAGCAAACCTACAAATAAATAAATCACCTACTGGATGCAGTATTTAGGCTCAAACACTGTACTGATTTTGTCCAATTACTAAGGGACAGTAAGCTATGCTACAGCATAGTGTGGCTGTGGGCTCCTATGGATATTTTACACTTCTCAATCCTTTTCTGTCACTGGCTCTGCCCGGTATTGTCACACTACTTCAATACACTTTCCCCATGGAGAAAAAGTGGAAGTTTCAGGTGACAGACTTGTTAGCAACTTCTGGTCACTTGAAAGCTAATAAATAGTCAATATATATGTCACATACATATATATACAGCACATATACATATAAAGTACACATATCACATCTGTGTATATACTTAGGCATATACCACATACACATATACATAT